>NC_079224.1:12383055-12540555 GCF_029633865.1 Lampris incognitus | reverse complement strand
CGGAGGAGTGCTTTAGGGAGAGGGGCTCTTTAGGAATTAACACGCTTGCCCATTTGCGTCACAAGCATTTAACATCACAGGGCCTTGTCATCAATTGATAAATACTCATCATAACAGAAATATCAGGCGCTGATGGCGAGACACTAATGACCTACATAACCACAGGCGAGCGGCTGAATTCCCGCAAATGTTATGTCAATGAGAGGGATTTATGTGGCGATGGGTGCCGCATGTAAATGTCTTTAAGGAAATCATTGGACGCTGGCGATGTGATCAATGTTTAATTGTGTAAAAGTGTGAGTGGATCAATAACCCCGCTGAGTGGCGATCGGGTTTCTCCTGAGTGATAAGCGGGGCGATCGGAGTGACTCCTCTGTGGAAGACGGCCAATTCATTTTCTATTTATATGACCGCAAGGAATATCTCGCTCAAAGGTGTGATTATGACACCGGGTGGTCTGCTTCGGCTCCCGTCATTAAAAAAAAGAAAAAAAAAGAAAAGACATTAGCGATGAAGAAAAATAGATTTGTCTCCGTATGGCATTGAAAGGATTGACAGGTCAAAGTTATAAAAGTGGCTCAGTTCAAAGGCAATGGTTATGAAATAAGCTTAAGTAGAAGGGGAAGTCTTGATGATGAAGGTGATACAATTATCCGTTGCCAAGTCTTTAGAGATTTCGTTGCATTTGGAATCAAGGTCGCGCCGTTGAATTGCCCTATTTCTTTCATGCAGTATAGGGGTACTAATCAGAAATGTTCTACATAAGTTTTTTCCGTGGCCGATCCCACACACTGAACACACCAATAGTGAGCACTTAAAGAAAAAAGCATAATTTCCCCAATTAATAATGAGCTACAGCTCAGAGAAGGCAGAAGGAGGTATTTGCATCTTTGGTTTCTCTTAGTTTTGTGTCGCGGGCCCATCACGTGAAACACTACACTGTAAGGGATCCTCGCCATACTATTTCCCGTATCTGATTACATATAAAACAGCCCTGCCAGTGTCTAATAACCCTTTGTCTCTTTATATCAGTGAACACGCCACACTTCCTGACTATAAAAGGAGTGGAGGTCAACGCGGGACAGACGGCATCTTTCCACTGCACTGTCAATGGACGCAAGAGGGACAACTTCCACCTCTGGCTTCAGGTGATGCAAGTCTTTTGACTCGCCAACATTTTCTTTGTATGCTCCATTAGTGATCTCAAAAGTGGGCGGCGCAGTGGTTAGCACCTCACAGCAAGAAAGTCCTGGGTTTGAACCCTAGGGTTGTCCAACCTGGGGGGGGGGGGTCCGGGGTCTGTCCTCTGTGTGGAGTTTGCATGTTCTCCCCGTGTCTGCGTGGGTATCCTCCGGGTGCTCCGGTTTCCTCCCACCATCCAAAGACATGTAGGTCAGGTGAATCGGCCGTACTAAACTGTACCTAGGTGTGAATCTGTCGGCCCTGTGGTGGCCTGGCGGCCTGTCCGGGGTGTCTCCCCACCTGCCGCCCAATGATTGCTGGGCTAGGCTCCGACATCCTGCGACCCCGATTGGGATAAGCGGCTTGGATAATGGATGGCTGGGTGGATCGCAGAAGTAAAATGATTTCAAGGAGGGATTAGTTCCTTGTTTTAGGACTCCTCTGCGGTGTGGAGATCTGCTGACAAAGGGGTCTGAATATCGGCGTGGCCTGATTTACCATGGCATAATTCGAACACATCACCTTCAGACTTGGAGTCTAACAATGTGTAAATCCTTTTTAGCAGTGTTATTTATTTATTTATTATCATCATTATTATTAGTAGTAGTAGTACTTATTAATGTAGCTTTGGTACTTTGCTGTATAAATCTTTTTACTTGGGCCGGCTAAAAGCAGTGAATGCATGACTTACTTACAACTGATTGGCGAGGTTCCACTCGGGCAAGCTTTCCAGAGCCCCTTCTTCCACTTGTACGTGACGAGGCCCAGTTATTTCAGCTCACTGCAGTATGGTCTTAACCTACATAGGCGTCAGCTCTGCGGATGCTGCCTACTATATCCGACGCCGCTTAACTCCACAGCTGTCTCGGACTGACCTTGTTCCGGGCGGCAAAGGTAGTGCAGCTGGCAGCCGTAGCCGCCCCGACTTCGCCGCTAAGCACGCTGTCACATGTGTGATCAGTGGGAGCATGATGCCGGGTAAAGGTCCTCTGCCAGGTACTCCATCATTTTAACAAACACATCCTCATTAGCACGGGAGCTGGAAAACAAACATTAAGTGGAGTCCCCCGATGACAGTAATGAAGAAATATTTCTAATGAACAAATGTCCCCCATCTGCCTGCTGTGAGGGGCGACAGCTGGGGAGAGCCCACTGTGTGTCTGTGTGTGGGGGAGGGGGGGGGATAAATGCGTCTCTGACATCAGTCACCGATGGGAACGATAGGACACAAACACAAACAAACTTGCGTATGCAAGTGTGCGTGTGTGCAAGCGCGTGCACGTGCACGGGGACAGACAACAAGTACGCAGACACGCACTTGCTCAAGCTTCTGGAAACGCACAACAAGGTCAAGTCACTTTGCTAATTAAAACCCCTCCATTTTTGAATGACGGTTCACTCTTTGTCTGTCTCCACTCCGAACAGGGCATCGGCGGACGGGAGGCTCCGATGAAAGCCACCAAACCTTGGAACAACCGGCGCTTCATCGGTACTTTCGACGTGGAGAACACAACCAAGGGCGACTCGGGCCGCTACCGCTGCATAGTCCATTCAGACAAAGGCGTCGGAGTGTCCAACTACGGGGAGCTCACCATAAAACGTGAGTACGGCTCCCCGAGCGGAAAACCCAGCCTATCGGAAAGAAAACCCACAATGTTGTTTTCTACCCTGTGACCTCTGCTAAGAAGTCGAAAGGAGGTAAACAGGAAATGCTGCATCTGCCGGGCTGAAAACGTCCTCAAAGGTGTTACTAAAAATACAAGCTTTTTTTTATGTTGATTTGTTACCCAGAGGACTTTAATGGTTCCCTTGTAACGGCTGCCCTTGACCGACCACAATTCCGCCCATAAGAGCACAAAGGCAGGAGGCAGCCGGGTTTACAGTAACCTCACTGATATTACACTCCAGCAGTCATTTGATATGAATTTATGGAGTCGTCTGAAACTAAATCCTGCAAGGCCTCACTTTCCTATAGCCCTATCGCCCGGTAATGGCCTTCTATATTTCTTCACCTCAATTTTCTTCCCTGTGCTCTCGATTGAATTTACAGCCCTGTTTTTTTTCTACTTTTTTTCCTTTCTTTCTTTCTTTTTTCTTTTTTTTTTTAGTGTCCCAGCTTAATGTGATTGATAGGTTTAATCCCGGCTGTCCAGATCGAGGGCTGTCAATCACCTGCGAATGGCCCGGTCCAGACACACGGCGCCGTGGAGGGAGGGAGATACACTCTCTCCCACCCACCCCTGTGTATCAGTGGGCTTCAGCGGTGTGCTCAAGAAACGATTTATTGACACACTGGAGGCACTCAAAACCACACTTGCGCACAAATCTGGCACCACAAACACCCGTGCCTCCGTATACAAAGACACGCGCGCTTGCTGCCCGGCAGTGTTTTTGCTGATTGCCGCTTTCGGTGTGCCACCGGATCCGTGTTAAGGGAGACATATCAGTTAAGCTTAAAGTGCCTCCGTCATAAATATTTCATGTACAGTAATCTTCCAGACTCAGACCTTTATCAGAGCTTTGCTTCCTCGCATCCCATTTTGAATTCTGCAGAGATTTCCCACCTCAGTGACTTCAGCAAAAACCAACTTGTCAGTGAAAGGGGAAAAAAAAAGAAGCATTTTCACGGTCATAAGTGTCAAACATAAAGGGCTGATACCTCCTCTTATTGTACCAGTCATAAAACAAGTGCTTAACAGCCCCAATATCCCCTCGGAATCATAAATCCTCCTAAAATGTGTATTTGCCACAACTGACATGTGCGGAGGAGTGACCGAGGAGTACTTCCTTGGATTATGAGCCTTCCACAGTTCCAACCCCGTCGCCACCCCCTACCCCCACCACCTCCACACCCCCTCCTCACCCCTCATTGCCACTCTCTGCCATTTCTCCAGCGTGAGGAGAGTGAATGCTTGATTATCCCGGATAATCGCTTCGGTCTCGCACAACATCCATTGCATGTCTGTCCGTCGTGGGAGAGAGAGCCCTCCTCTGTTGCTCTCTCTGAGGTTTCTTCCTGTTTTGTCTCCCCGTTAAAGGTTTTTTTTAAGGGAGTTGTTCCTTATCCGATGCGAGGGTCTAAGGACAGGATGTTGTGTTGCAGTAAAGCCCCCTGAGACAGATTTGTAATTTGTGATATTGGGCTATAAAAACAGAAAAAACACAGCACGGTGGCGCAGTGGTTGGCATGGTCGCCTCACAGCAAGAAGGTCTTGGGTTCGAACCCCGGGGTAGTCCAACCTTGGGGGTCGTCCTGGGGCGTCCTCTGTGTGGAGCTTGCATGTTCTCCCCGTGTTTGCATGGGTTCCCTCCCACAGTCCAAAGACATGTAGGTCAGGTGAACTGGCCGTGCTAAAACTCCCTAGGTGTGAATGTGTGTGCGTGTGTTGGCCCCTGTAATGGACTGGCAGCCTGTCCAGGGTGTCTCCCCACCTGCCGCCCAGTGACTGCTGGGATAGTCTCCAGCATTCCCACAACCCCAAGAGCAGGATAAGCGGTTCGGATAATGGACGGATGGGCTATAAAAATAGAATTGACTTGACTTGACTGACTTGCCTTTTTTGTGCCTGCACTGAGGTGCGCCACACGTACTTTCAGAGCGCCGCATGGCTCAATCCACCGTGGCCCCTTTGGCCACACCATCCTTTGTGATGCCCCCCCCCCCCTGCTGTGTAGCCAGTGGTCCTGAAACGGGGGCTGATTGCTCAGCGTCCAGGTTCTGCCCGTGTCTCAGTAGAGTCATCTAGCGCCAGTGGCGAGCGCCCAACCACGCCGCGTTGTTCTCTTGACGTGCTGCTAACTGGCGGCCGGTGCGGCAGGGCCGTGTCAGTGCTAATAAGAAAAGCCTCTGAAAATCGAAGGCAGCCCAGTCGAGCTTGTCATCTTCTCGCAACCGACCCCCTCATGTTAGGAAACTGATTTATTCCTCAGTCGCAGCAGCGAGAGAGGACAGTGTAATGAGGACCTTCAGCAGTGGAACAAAGGAGGCGTAGCTCGGTGGATGTTACCACAGGGTATACAAGGAGTTTTACTACAGTCAGGCGAGGTATAATTATGTATATGTCCACTTGTATGCATACATGAATGCGTGTGCATTCCCAGGTGATTGTGTAAATCTGTGCGTGTGTCTCCTGCGGGTGTACCATAGATGGCGTGCGTGCCTATCGTTGCGAGCACGCTTCTCTGCGTGTGCCGTGTGCGTGTTTGAATGTGTACTTGTGCGACTGCGTTCTGGCAGGCAGGCGGGCAGGTGCTGTGGTAGAGTAGGGCGCAGCTGTCGCCAGGCCGTCTGGCTGTCTGGTCAACATCACGACAGCAGCTGCTCGCTGACCCCCCGCGTATGGCCGCCCGTCTCATCTGCGTTCTGCATCCCGCGTCCAGCCAATATGGGGCTCTTCCCCCAGCTCCTTCCAGTTCCCTGCCTCCCCAGCAGAACTGCCACGTGAGTCTCTGACAGTTGGAAATTAGCTGGTAATATCCCAAAGCGTTTCTGGTCCTCGTGCCCGTGTCTCACGCCAGTAATCCGTTATTTTCAGTGCGTCTGCTATGGTTGTTGAACAGAGGATTACCGCACCTACTGGAGTTATTTCATCAGCGGTAAGCCGCTGTAGCTTTTTACAAGCAGTAACTTTTTTCAGGGTAGATGAAGCACTCATTGCTGTAATACGTCATGCTGCTTAAGCCGCATTTTTACGCAAATGTGTCCATGTGGACATCCAGCCAGGAACGGCTTGAATGGTGGCTATCATCCATACATCACAGTCCATGAAAAAAATAGGTCCTCTGTGCTGGCAACAGAAAGAAAATGAGGATTGATTGCATGCCTGGAGAGCTCTCGCTTGTCATTCTTGTTATTCTTATCTCGCTGTTTGAGAAACTGACACAGGTACGATGACAGTCAACAGACGTCTTCATAACACTTGTTAAAAATAGTTGATTGCTCTTTGGCTAATGTTGCTGTACAATCTTACCCTGTGAACCAGTCGTACTATATGAGTCATCAGCTAAAACTGCGCTGGTGCAGGGGTGCCCAGGTGGCGTGGCGGTCTATTCCGTTGCCTACCAACACGGAGATCGCCGGTTCGAATCCCTGTGTTACCTCTGGCTTGGTCTGGCGTCCCTACAGACACAGTTGGCCATGTCTGCAGGTGGGAAGCCAATGCGGGTATGTGTCCTGGTTGCTGCACTAGTGCCTCCTCTGATCAGTAGGGGCGCCTCTTTGGGGGGAGAGGACTGGGGGGAATAGCGTGATCCTCCCACACACTAGCGAAACTCCTCACTGTCAGGTGAAAAGAAGTGGCTGGTGACTCCACGTGTATCGGAGGGGGCATGTGGTAGTGTGCAGCTTTCCCCGAATCGGCAGAGGGGGTAGAGCAGCGACCGGGACGGCTCGGAAGAGTGGGGTAATTGGTCAAGTACAACTGGAAGAAAAGTGGGGGGGGGGCTCTGGTGCAATGATGGCCAGTTGGTCCTAGCAGGTTTCGTCATGGAGCGAGTGTGATGGACATTTTGCTGATAAGATCTGGTAGCAAACCAAGTTACCCTGGCCTCCTTTGAGATGGGGCTGGCCATGGAGATAGTTTAAATTTGATTTCACCGGCCTCACATTTCCACGTGACGTTGGTTTTTTCAATATAAAATGAGACCATCTGTGATTGATTTCCTTGGCGGAAACAGCCCAAAAGTGAGGAGAAAACCAAAGTGCTCATCATAAGAAAGCAACACTTTAAACTCTTGAACACCCCTTGATAAGGTAGTTGAGGAAAACCCATATGGACACCAAAATTGGCTCAGCACCAACAGATACCCCGAGGGATTCTGTTAAACAATTAAAAAAAATAAAGAGTCTGTTCTTCTCGTTCCCTTAAATGAAACTGAGCATATTGCCTCCTAACTTGGTTAAATCCCTTTTTAAGACATAACCACTGTTGAGTATGGTGGGCAGACAATAGAGGGCTCATCTAAATTCAATAAAGGGCCAGGAAAACAAGGCCGTGGGGGACACCCACAGTTTGGATCACCTCATTTTCCTGTCTGGCTCCTACCATCCCACCGCTGAACTGCGTGTTAAATCTGGGAGAAGACCTGTTGGATTAGGTGGTTCGCGCTAGGTGATGTTTGACAGCGCTACTGGAAGCTTGGATTAGAGGGATTTCAGAGACCTGCAACAAAGGTCGCCCTGGGGTAACCATCTGCTTAGCCAGCCACCATTTCTCTGCAGGGCACCTACTCCTACCGCGCCTGGAGACCTCGCTCTCTCCATGACAACTCCATGACAAGCAGCCAGCCGACTAATGGCATTACTTTGTTACATATGTGCGCTCATTAGAGCTACTCACCATGGCCTCTGGGACCTGTAGCTATTGTAGTAGGTGACAAGGGTGGATTCCTAAGTGGCACCCCGGCCAAGGATGGGGGGGGCATGTCTTTGTTGAAAATATCTGCTTTTAGGTTCCACAGGAACATAAGGTGTATGATGTGAAGCAGATGCACATGATGGGATTCTTTTCACTTAATGGCACATGGACTATCGCAGGGATTGTGGTGGTGATGTTGTTGCTTAGAAACCACGAGAGGGGGAAAAGTGCATATCAGTATTTCCCTTACTATTGTACAGTTAGGGCAGGTCATGAGCCGCCTTTAACTATAGCAGAACTTTTTTGGGGGGGGGGGGGATTTTTCCCATTTTTCTCCCCAATTGTACTTGGCAAACCACCCCACTCCTCTGAGCTGTCTCGGTCACTGCTCCACCCCCTCTGCTGATCCGATACATGTGGACTTGCCGGTCGCTTCTATTCACCTGAAAGTGAGGAGTTTCGCCGGGGGGACATAGCGTGTGGGAGGATCACGCTATACCCCCATTTCTCCCTCCCCCCGAACAGGCACCCCGACTGACCAGAGGAGGCGCTGCAGTGACCAGGACACATACCCACATCCGGCTTCCCACCCACAGACATGGCCAAGTGTGTCTGTAAGGATGCCGGACCAAGCCGGAGGTAACACAGGGATTCGAACCGGCGATCCCCATGTTTGTATGCAACAGGATAGACCGCCACGCCACCCGGACGCCCCCTATAGCAGAACTTTTAACTAATATCAGTTTCACTGAAGAGGTTAATGGCTACGTGGGCTAAACACAGTTTCCAGAATTCCCCTCCAATCTGAAAAGGAATGCTTGATGGGGGGGGTATGCTGGTGTGCAGGGGGAGTAGTCATTATACCTTGTGAATTCAACTCTTACCTAATGTAAGATGTCCATAACAAACAGAATAACTTCCACCCAACGTCTAGACGAGCATGCATTAATCTACTGACAAAAGATCTCAGGTTTTGGTTTTTGCAACAGTGTCAGCGTCCCTGGTCTGTCACATCACCCGCTGGTCATGAAAGAATGCACTTGTGCACGTGAAACCGAATTTTATTTTCAGAAAAAATGCTTGAAATAAAAGAACTTTTTCCAACCGTGTTCGTGGTTATTACTAAAATTAATACTGGTAGAAAAAAGGCATTTTATTTAGAATCTGAGTTATACCAAATTTGGTAGACATTGCACAAATTTGAAGAATTGTTTAAAAAAAAAAAAAGGACATCGGATGTTCAAAATATCATGCACGCATCCATCACCTACTGTCTGAATTTGAAAATGAAGGAATGACATATGCCTCATTCACTATAATGTTAGTTAAGCGTCCCTTTACACTAGCTCCGAAATAAAAGCAGCCTGGAGCGTAAGTTACTCCGACACACACACACACACACACACACACACACACACACACACACACACACATACACACATACGTATATATATAAAAGTATGTCAGTGGGGGGCTGGTGGGCCTGCTGATTAGTCCGACTGCAACTGGGAAGAAACTGTGAGGCTTGGGTCCTGATGGACCTCGGCCTCTTACCAGAGGGCGGTCTCAAAAAGGTGGTCTGCAGGGTGGGAGGAGTCGGCAATGATCTTCCCTACCCGCCTCAAGGTCCTGGAGTCATGCAGGTCCACCTGCCATCCCTTCCAGGACCTGTTGCAGCCTGCCCCGGTTCCTGGCGGTGGCAGCAGCGTACCAGGCGGTGATGGAGGAAGTTACGGACTCAATAATGGAAGTGTAGCGGTTTACCTTGGGCATATTCAAGGGGACACAGACACTGCATTCCAGTTGTCCATCAGCACAGCACAGGCTACAGTTACTCACAACTCTTAACAAAATATGCGTGTGCTCCGGGACCGGTCCAAGTCTCTGACAAGACAGATGACAACTTCAGCAGATGTCAGTTATCAGAGGCCGTGCAGTAGCAGTCCCTTGATCAAAATCAATATGTTGTTCAGGGGGGCAGTATTTATCCCAAGGTCCAGGAGAAATTCATTTACACCTCTGTTAAAAGCTGCTGTCGCCTTCCAGACACGCCGCCTGATTGCATGACTCCGGCGGTTCGCCGGTGATGGTGAGATGTTCCCATTCAACCCGCTGGAACGATCTGTTTTGGTCCTTTGGAAATACAGCATTTATTGAAAAGCTTAAAAATAGTGTTTGTGTGCTTGATTGTGTTTTGGATGATTGAGTACAGGAGCGAATTGATCTCCAGTACTTTTATTTGCCCAATTCAGGCATTCATACATCACCATGTTTTAGAAACCTGAATGCTTTGTGAGGAAATCAAAGGTTTGTGTTTCGTCACAATATTGTGGCGTTTAAAAAGTTTAGTAGTTCTGCTTGTCGGGTGAGACGGTTACACCTGTGCCCATTAGTTTTACTCATTTCAGGACTTTTTAGGGGAAAAGTGTTAATATCTTGAAAGAAGGCAGAATAAGCCGGAAGACTCGGCAGTTATCAGTTACATTTCACTGAAGAAACTTCTGGAAATAAAATAAATTTCCTCCTGCTGGCAATTGATTTTTCACATGCTGTAAGAAAAACAAGCTTTCTAGATAATACAGATTGAGATGTGTATTTTTATCGTGTCACCTCAGACAATAACAGCGCTCTCCTTGTTTCCCCAGAGCCCCCAGTTCCGATTGCCCCGCCACAGCTGACTGCGGTCGGCGCCACCTACTTGTGGATCCAGCTCAACGCCAACTCCATCAACGGTGACGGCCCAATCATCGACAGGGAGGTGGAATACCGCACTGTGTCGGGCACTATGTATGACCTACAACCTGTAGACAAGACCACCCACAAGATCGGACACCTAGACCCAGACACTGAGTATGAGATCAGCGTGCTGCTGACCAGACCTTTGGAAGGAGGCACTGGAGCCCCCGGACCTCCTCTTCGAGCCAGGACCAGATGTGCTGGTGAGTCCAAAAACAGGATTATTCACATAGCTTTGAAGGTAATTATGCAAATCCACTACGAGAGCTCGGCCCACATGGGCTCATAGAGACACAGCCATACATCATGCAGTTGTAGCTATAACCAGCATAAACATATTGTTAAACAAAATAAAGTATAAGGCTACGGTCACACATGCACGGAATATTGGCGAATATTCGCCTCCTGTTCACTTCCATTCTATGTGAGTGAAGGGGCGCATAAAACATTCGCCACCGGTGGCGAAAGAAATCTGTGTCTTTGCATCACATGGAGTTCAACCCCCCCCCAGTTGTATCCGGCCAATCACCCTACTCTTCCGAGCCGTCCCGGTCGCTGCTGCACCCCCTCTGCCTATCCAGGGAGGACAAGCAGACTACCACATTTCTCCTCCAGCACATGTGGAGTCACCAGCCGCTTCTTTTCACCTGACAGTGAGGATAGTTTCACCAGGGGGGTGTAGCGCGTGGGAAGATCAAGCTATTCCCCCTAGATGCCCCCCCCCCGCACAGGTGCCTCGACCGAACAGAGGAGGCGCTAGTGCAGCGACCATGACATATCCACATCTGGCTTCTCACCTGCAGACACAGCCAATTTTGTCTGGAGGGACGCCCGACCAAGCCAGAGGTAACACGGGGATTCGAACCGCCGATCCCTGTGTTGGTTGGCCACAGAATAGACCGCCATGCTACCCGGACACACCCGTGGAGTTCCACTTTGTTGAACTTTGATAAGTGAGTCCGCAGCCTCAACCAATAGCAAAGAACTGTGTGTGGTTGACCCCACTTGGCTGTAATTGGCTGTAGTTTTCTTAGTGAGCCAGGATGGAGGAGACTGTTGCTGTGTCGAACCAGTCGGTATTGTATGATATTTCCCATGAAAACTACAAACTGCCCCACAAGAGAGATGCTGCCTGGCTGGCAGTGAGTCTGCAGACAGGCATTGAACGTAAATAAATGGAACATTTATTAATAACATCAATTCATATTTTGCAGTATACAAATATAATTTGTACACTGATGTTTTTCCTCTGTATTCATCTTTGAAACTATGATAACATGTAGTGAGACAAATATGTGAAAACATTTATTTATCTTTCTCTGGACTTCAGTGTAGATTTCCCCATTGCAAAACCAACAACCACAACCACTCAAACGGACTGCAAACCAGCAAACTGATTTCTGTGGGGGGATCGCCGGTTTGAATCCCCGTGTTACCTCCAGCTTGGTCGGGCGTCCCTGCAGACACAATTGGCCATGTCTGCGGATGGGAAGGCAGATGTCGGTATGTGTCCTGGTCGCTGCACTAGCACCTCCTCTGGTCGGTCGGGGCGCCTGTTCGGGGGTGGGAGGGGGAACTGGGGGGACTAGCGTGATCCTTGCATGCTCTACGTCCCCCTGGCGAAACTCCTCACTGTCAGGTGAAAAGAGGCGGCTGGCGACTCCACTTGTATCAGAGGAGGCATGTGGTAGTCTGCAGCCACCCCCCCCCCCCCGGATCGGCAGAGGGGGTGGAGCAGCAACGGGGATGGCTAAGAAGAGTGGTGTGATTAGCCGGATACAATTGGGGGGGGAACCCCCCCCCCCGAAAAAACGCAGCAAACTGATTTCCATGTGCATCACATTCTGCACTACCCACATTCAGCACGCCAAGATATGAATTTCGCCTCGGCAGGCAATGGTCATCCCTGCCTTCGCACATGTGCGACCGTAGCCTCAGTACAAGTGCAGCTGACATTTTCCAGAGGCCTTGTAGATGAAATGCACTATATAGCATCGCTGAACCTAACTTTCTTTAGGTCTGAAAAAAAAAACGTGTCCTTTGCGATTTGCGGTCATATTATTGTGTCGATCCTCCTGTGGAAAGTTTCACTGAAGCACACCAAGTGACAATACTTCAAAGGAAACTGCTGACGCACAGCAGGAAACATTGTTCACGCACAAAAACATGCGGCACATAGCCGTCAGGGCCTGTACCGCCGCTGTGTGAGTCAGGTACAACTCCATTGTGTCCTCTCTAAAGCCTCATATAATAAGGAGCAAAATACAACTGCCAGTGTGGAATTAAGCGGCATTTATCATTGCCATTTTAGTGGCGTACTCGTGTTGCTGCTATTGACAACACGGTGCTGACACAAAGGCTCGCAATACTTTTGATTCATAGATGTTAATAAAAGCTTTAGGCATTAGAACATGAAGACGTGTTCTGATGTAACAGCCTCTGTTCTACTCTGGAGAGGCTGTGGCAAACATAACCTGTATTCCTCCTCCTCCTCCTTTCTTCTTCTTCTTCTTCTTCTTCTTCTTCTTCTTCTTCTTCTTCTTCTTCTAACTGGCGCCCGGGTAGCATAGCGGTCTATTCCGTTGCCTACCAACACGGGATCGCTGGGTCGAATCCCCGTGTTACCTCCGGTTTGGTCGGGCATTCCTACAGACACAACTGACTGTGTCTGCGGATGGGAACTCGAATGTGGGTGGGTATGTGTCCTGGTCACTGCACTAGCGCCTCCTCTGGCCTGTCGGGGTGCCCCCGGATCGGCAGAGAGGGGGTGGCACAGTGAATGAGATGGCTCAAAAAAGAGCGGGGTAATTGGCCAGATACAAATTGGGGGGGGGGATTCTTCATCTTCTTCTTCTTGCTCTTCTTCTGCAAGGCATAAAACCCAACAACATAAGGTATACTATCGTAACTTTTTCTGTTATTCTGTGACAACATTAACTGGTATGATTTATAGTTAGTACCGGCCCCGTTTTAAACACAGAATCTGCCCTGCCACATGGTTAACTGTGAAACTGCTCACTTGTTCGTCATAATTGTCGTTTTAAAGGCCCCAGTAATCGTCTAATTTCGCAGGAACGCAGATTGATATCATGTTTGAGGAATAGCGGCACCTTATACTAGGCGCTGATATTGTTTCTTTACAGCAGGCATTAGGGATTCATATGTACATAAACACTTTGAGGGCTCCTAATGATACAAATTGCCCTTCGCACAACATTAACCAGCCAAATTCCCATGCTGTGCCGGGATGCCAGCTCCAAGAAAAAAAAAAGAGAAAAAAACAAAAACAAACCTAGCCTCAGCATTTTCCCTACCTAATGCTATTTGGTATCCTGAGAAGTGCTGATGAAAATGGGATTTTTTTTCTCCCTCTCACCTCCTTACCAAGGGTGCAAGCCCCCCCCCCCCCGCTGCACCCCCCCCCCCCGTGAAGGTCGTGGGCTTGTTCATTTTTAGTCCGGCTGATAGGGATGGATGGCGCTACCTGTTCAGCCTTCAGAGCAGGGCCCCTGCTTCTGTTGGGGGTCCTGCCCCTTGGTCACCCCGCCAGCCCCAGTCAGGCAGATTGATGGCCCCAGCTCCTGAAGTGTGTTTGAGGAAGCAGCTCTTGATCTTGTCCAGCTCTCCGCTGGTCGTTCCCGGTGACAAGCCGGGCCTCGGCAGTGCTCCTAATTGAACGGTTAAGGCTCGCAGGGCTCCGTGATACATCACTGTTGATATAGACAGGCCCCGAGATGCTCCCTTTCTCCCTCTGCATTGCAGTCTGGAGGCTCAAACGGAGCCGTGTCCGATAGTGGGCTGTTCTTTTTTGCAGGGCTGCGCCGCAAATATTTATTCATAGCTATTTCACAAACTTAGCAATACGTCTAACAGCAAGAAAGATGGTTTAAATCAGTCTTTTGTCAAAAGGGGAATGTATTATGCAAGGACGTAAGCAATTGAATTTTGATGTAGGAAGAAGAAAGCCCAGCCTTGAATGTTTTTTCCCCATGAAGGCATTCCATTATTTTCCCAGTTAACATCAAATGATCTTTTTTATTTTCTTTTACTTTTTTGATCCAAGGTTCTGCGATTGCTTTTGGGAGTTCTTTGGTGTCTCAAGGGCTCGCAGAACGATTCAGAAGAAACTTCTTGTGTCTCTTGGTTGCTGGTGAACAAATTTGCAACGTGTTCCCCTTTTTCCTTCCTCCAGAAGGACTTGTTTAACTTTTCCTTTTCTTTTTTTTTTGTGGCGCTTACACGTTAAAGTTAACTGCGTTGTCCTCACCCGTTGAATTTGTGCCGGTGTGAACTTGTTTACCACTCAGGGGTCCTCCATGCTCGGTAAAGCGCCGCGTGAGGAAGGCCACTATATTATCAGCTGGTGTCCCCGCGTCGCGTCAGGGGGCAATGCATTTCAGCCGCACTGTTGAGACAGCGTCTCACACAGTGGAGCCATTTCCAAGGCGGTCGATGAAGGATGACGAGGCAGCCTTAAGCAAGAACAGTCGTCTGCAGCTCAGCACCACTCACCAAACTAGGGTCGAATGATATTTGTAATTTTTTTTTTTCATTTTTGATATGATTGGAGTGCCAGTGAATGCCAGCAAGGATGAACAATCACAGATCAGTGTGCCGTTGCTGTCAGACACCACATCTCTGCAAAGGGAGGGTAATTACGTTTTTGCCATTTTGTAACCAAACATTACATTTTTGGGGGGGGGGGGGTTTCTCCTCAATTGTATCCGGCCAATTACCCCACTCTTCTGAGCTGTCCCGCTTGCTGCTCCGCCTCCTCTGCCGATCCGGGGAGTGCTGCAGACTACCACATGCCTCCTCCGATACATGTGGAATCACCAGCCACTTCTTTTCACCTGACAGTGAGGAGTTTCGCCAGGGGGACTCCTCTCCCCCCCGCTAGTGCAGCGACCAGGACACACACCCAGATCTGGTTTCCCACCTGCATACAAGGCCAATTGTGTCTGTAGGAATGGCTGAACAAGCTGGAGGTAACAGGAGGATTTGAACCGGCGATCCCCATGTTGGTAGGCAACGGAATAGACCACCACGCCACCCACCAAACATTACGTTTTTACAGACTTGAGGTGTTCACAAGCTGTGAAGTCGTACTTATACATTCAGTTTATGTAATTGAAAGGAAATCATCAAGCAACGATGTTTCAAGTCAGTTTAAAAATTGTTGTCGACACAACGCTCTGGATTGCGATGTGGTCGAGCCCATCCATTTGAAACGGCGATCAGATCAATATGGACATTACGGTTTCTCTGTAAATACTATTCGACTCGTTTCTTCTATTCATTAGTCCTTTCTTTTTTCACATCGAGAGCTCTTCACTCCACAGCAGACCTTTGTTTATTTCTGATGTGTTAAAAAAAAAAACGGAATGATTATCCAGCCAGAATAAAACTCATATAATCATTAAGAACATTTGATCTGAGGCAGTGTATTGCACCCTAATGCGGCAGAAAGGATTTCAGACTTGCGTTCACGGATGAAGAGCGCTTGGTCCCGTTGGGCCCATCTCCATCCTCTGGCCCTTGCTGTCATGTTGGCTGCGAAGCCCTTTATAAATTGAGCCACGTGACGTCCATGCTGGGTCCAAACACCTGCTGCGCGTGCCGTCTCTGCCAGCTCCACGTCTCCATCTATAAGTTGTTTCCATCTGCGCTCCCGGACCACGTGGGATCAGCCTCATCTGTTTGTTTCAGTTTTGCCGTTCTGCTTTCTGTTGCGCTGAGGGCTATTAAACACGGGGGAACCAGCGGTAATCAGGGATCAGCCCTCACTTAAACACCTGTTTAGAGTTGTCGGGGAGCAAGGAGGAGCTGGGCAATTAACACTCACCCACACCAAGGTTGCTATTTGCATTCAGCCCGTTGGATTATTAATGAAAGAGCAAGCATCCGTTTTTAGGCAAGGCACTCAAATCAGTGTCTGGTCAGGGTAGACGGCTTCAAAAAGCCTTTTCAAAATTCCAGTCAGGACTGGGCGTCCGGTTGGCATGGCGGTCGATTCCGTTGCCTACCAAAATGGGGATCACTGGTTTGAATCCCCGTGTTACCTCCAGCTTGGTCGGGCGTCCCTACAGAAACAATTGGCCGTGTCTGCGGATGGGAAGCCGGGTGTGGGTATGTGTCCTGGTCACTGCACTAGCGCCTCCTCTGGTCGGTCGGGACGTCTGTTCAGGGGGAGGGGGAACTGGGGGTAATAGCACGATCTTCCCACATGATATGCCCCCCTGGCAAAACTCTTCACTTCTTCTTCTTCTTCTTCTTCTTCTTCTTCTTCTTCTTCATCCAGCTTGTTCCCTGTTTTTCAGGGGTCACCGCAGTGGATTTTATAGTTTCCATCAGTACACATTCTGAGGTCACAGTACCAATGGCGGTCGTTGTTAACCCAGGCCTTGACCAATCCAGTAAGGAGCTTCGACTGATCCGGTATGGTCTTGTCATCTGCATAATTGGCAACATTTTACATCAGATGCCCTTCCTGACACAACCCGCTAACCCTGTGGATGGGGGCACAGGTAAAGCGCTGGATGCCATCCAAGTATTCATGGTCTTGCGCCCATGCCTGTCACCAATGGGGAAACTCCTCACTGTCAGGTGAAAAGAAGCGGCTGGCGATGCCACACGTATCGAAGGAGGCATGTGGTAGTCTGCAGCCCTTTCCGGATCAGCAGAGGGGGTGGCGTAGCAACCGGTATGGGCTCGGAAGGGTGGGGTAATTGGCCAAGTACAATTGGGGAGAAAAAGGGGGGGGGGGAGAAAGAAATCCCAGTCAGGATCAGAATCAACTCGTTCACAAAGTGCAGCAAAGTGTTCAGAAACCTTCTTTTGGTGACGTTGTCAAAGAGATCTGTTGACAGGTTGAAGTTTCACACTAATTATTGGAACAGTCCAAGGCCCACAGGACCTCAAGTCCACTGCTAAGAGACCATTGTAAGAGCGGTGTCAGTGTGAGTCAGTGGACCAAACATACCACAGGATATATATGATATCACAGTGTGCTTTCACATAACTTGTCATCCATCTAGTTAGAGCTGCTCAATGGTGTGTAGGGAGGGACCAGAACTGCACAAAGTTCATGTAAAAAGTGTGAAAGGGAATTATTCTGAATATTGTGGGATGGATGAAGGAAAGCATACAAGGGTTTATGTGTTGATTGCACATACAGAAACTATAGTAAAAAAAACAATTCATATACAGAAGTTCTGGTGAAAACATGAAATTATAAAATATGTCCCCCGTTGTAAGGATCCCCCGCCCCCTTTTCTCCCTAATTGTATCTGGTCAATTCACCCCACTCTTCCGAGCCGTCCCAGTCGCTGCTCCACCCCCTCTGCTGATCCAGGGAGGGCTGCAGACTACCACAAACCTCCTCTGACACATGTGGGGTCGCCAGCCGCTTCTTTTCACTTGACAGCAAGGAGTTTCACCAGGGGGACGTAGTGTAGCACGAAGGAGGATCATGCTATTCCCCCCAGTTCTCCCTCCCCCCCCGAACAGGCACCCCGACCGACCAAAGGGGGCGCTAGTGCAGTGACCAGGACACATACCCACATCCGGCTTCCCACCCGCAAACACAGCCAACTGTGTCTATAGGGACGCCAGAACAAGCCGGAGGTACCACGGGGATTCAAACCGGCAATCCCCGTGTTGGTAGGCAACAGAATAGACCACTACGCTACCCAGACGCCCGGTGTTGTAAGGATTTTAAGCAGGACTCGGGTCATGTGGATGAAAGTGGTGCCAAATGGTACAATTAACCCCTTTGCTGATGTCATTTACCCTTTATTCATCAGATTTACTATCCATTTTGAACCCGACGAGGTGGTGAGTAATGACAAGACTGATTTAGGTTAGATAAGTGTTATTCTCTTCCTCTTGCCATATTTCAACTGTCAGATAGGGTTTTGAAAAATGCCTAACAGTATGAATGACCTTTTCTCCGCCGTATTTATAGTTTGGTAAGAAACTATTCATTTCCAAGGTGGTGAGTTGCTTGACAAAGACCGTTTACCCTGTGATGCACATACTTAAAACAGCACGTCCTTCCTTATGGCCTGTTTTCTTTTATAGCCATATTTGAGATTGAACACATCCGTCTTTGTATTTTAAAGCAAAATAAATTGTTGCTGAGGCTTGATGTTGTTTCTAATTTATGCCGTTGTTGTCCTCTCGTATAAATAGAGAAGACGCCTCGGCTCCCAATCTCCGATAACATTGGATCGGTCTGGTGCCTATTATTGTCCGCGGTCACATGACCTGCAAGGTGCATCATTGTCCACGGCGAGGTGAATGAGAGGCCTTCCTTGGAGGAGCACAGAATCGCTCTTTTGTGGGCGACACAAAGGGAGAGATTGAGTTTGCGCCGTGTAGGGGAACCACAATAAAAACTAGTTTATCACAAGGAGTTTGAAGTTGAACGGCGGATCTGTGTTCCTCTCAAGGACACGTTTTCAAACAACTGCTGCTGGAAGAAAGAGAGCGAGCCAGAAAGAGAGAGCGAGACAAATAGAGAGAGGGTTAAGAGAGACTAAGAGAGAGAGGATGAGCCTCTGCATTTACAGATGTTGCATTATTGTGATCTCCTGCATCTCCATCACTCCATCTATCCCCCCAAACACTGAGGCTCTCCTGACAGATGTGCACAAACTATGCCCTGGCCAAGTCCACGTGAGCTGGAGACCCTCCTTCTATTGCCCTGCTACCTCTTCATCGCTTTATAAACAATTATCAGTGTGGTTGTTTGCAACCTCCACTCCCAAACCCTGAAAGACAGTCAAACGGTGGTAGTTTAGTCACGCTTGGGAAGTTACTTTTTTCCTCCCTGGCATTTGATTTATATATATATAAATATATATACTTTTTTTTTTCAAGGTCTTTAAATGTTGCCATTCTCTGTGTTAAATAATTCATGGTCTATCTGCTGTAATTTTTGTCACAGATCTTCCTCTGCCTTTTGCTGAATTATTGATGGCCCTTTCCTCTTGCCGGGCGTCCGGAAAGCACTCATTCAGTCTGATTGTGTAACGCTGAAGAGGAACGTCTCCATGTCTCTCCCCTCAACTAAAGGACACGAATGTCAGTAATTCCTCGCCGCAAATTTATTCCCCTGTATTCGCCCCAAGCTCGATCGCCGGATCTCAGATCACATACATCTTGTAAGTAGGTGGATCGGGAGGCCGGGAGACCATTTGACAAAGTCAAGTGCCTCACTTTGATTTACACTCCAGGTAACTCCCTGGATCGAGAGACACGCGCAGGTTTCTTTATTTATTTAATTTTTTATTTTATGTTTTATTTTTTTAGAGACAAATGACAACGCTGCTTGGGGCCATCTGGGGTGGTTGTGAAGTTGAAGAATCACCTCAGTAACTTCCCACCGCTCTTGCAGAACACGTCCCCATTCTGTAAATGAGCGCTGTTGTCCCTCTCGTTTGTCAAGTCCAACCATGAGCCTTTTTCCCCCGCGACGCGCACCACAACAGACCGACCACAGACCAAGATGGGTGGCTGGAGTGGTTGTGAACATGTCTGTAAATATGTGTGTGTGTGTGTGTTCGAGGAGGGTGTTCTACCTGTCACTCTGACCCCAATCACTGCACCGCATATTGGTGGAAACAAAATGAAAGATCGATTTTCCAAGTTGCCGCCTCCTCTCGCCCCCGCTCTCCTCTCCCCATCAGCCGGCTGTCCATTTGTTTTCATCACGGCGGTGGAGGGAGACTCCGGAGCAGTTCTCACCATAACCTTTTAACCCTGGGAGGGAGTTGCGTTGTGTGTGTGTGTGTGTGTGTGTGTGTGTGTGTGTGTGTGTGTGTGTTCTAATTTTCCTGAATAGTTGGTCGGCAGTAAAAACTACTGACAGGCTTTTACTAAGACTGTCAGTATATTAGATTTTGAAATGATATTAACGTGTTTGAAAAAGGATTTCTGACATCAGTTGTTAATCAGTATAGTTGAGCGAACAACAAACGGATTCCCCAACAGTTGAAGTTCCTTAGGGGGAGTCCGGGTAGCGTGGCGGTCTATTCCGTTGCCTACTAACACAGGGATCACCGGTTTGAATCCCCGTGTATGTGTCCTGGTCGGGGCACCTGTTTGGGGGGGGGGGCAGCTGGATGCTCCCTCACGCTATGTCCCCCTGGTGAAACTCCTCACTGTCAGGTGAAAAGAAGTGGCTGGCTACTCCGCATGTATCGGAAGAGGCATTTGGTAGTCTGCAGCCCTCCCCTGGTTGGCAGAGGGGATGGAGCAGCGACCGGGATGACTCAGAAGAGTGGGATAATTGGCCGGTTACAATTGGGAGAAAAGGGGGAGGAAAATCCAAAAAAAAAAGTTCCTCATATAAATGACCTCAAAATGTACTTTTTCTTCTAAATCTAGAGGCTCTCTGCCTCAGCAAATGTGATGAATGTACTGCATATCCCTTTTAATTCAATTCAATTCAATTTATTGTCATTAAAAACAATGTGCAGGCACATGTTAAAAATGAAATGAGGGGAGTGCTGGGGAGTACTACTGCAGTACTGCAGTATGGAGTACACAGTATATTGCAAAAGATTATGTGTTAGCACTGCCCTTACCACAATTAATACATGGTGTCCAAAAAAACCAAAGTAAATACCCCCCCCCCCACACACACACACACACGAGGCCTGGGAGTTTGATGATCCTGGGCAGTATCTTAGCTGTTCCTAGGTCTGCCCTGTTCTGGACAGGGACCTCAGATGTTGTTCCTGGAATCTGCTAGAGCCACTCTCCCAGTTTTGGGGGGTCACAGCCCCTAGTGCTCCTATTACCACTGGCACTACAGTGGATTTCACCTTCCACATCTGATCCAGTTCTTCCCTCAGCCCTTGGTATTTCTATATCTTTTTATGCTCTATCATTCTCATGTTGATGTCAGCCGGGACTGCTACATCGATCACTACTGCTCTCTTCGGCTCCTTGTCATCCACCAAATCTGGTTGGTTGGCCAGCACACTTGTCCGTTTGGAACTTGAAGTCCCATAGGGCCTTCCTTAACTCTGCTGCTCTCAACCAGCTTTGGTGGTGCTTCCCATTTGGACTTTGGCACAGATGTTCCTCTACACTATCCTGGTTACTTTGTTATGCCTCTCAGAGTATACCAGTGGTCACCAACCCTGCTCATGGAGAGCTGACATCGTGCTGGTTTTCACTCCAACGCTAATTTAACACACCTGATTCTACTAATTACATACTTACCATGGCATTGATTAATTGAATCGGATGAGTTGAAACCTGGTTCAAGTGCAAACCAGCAGGACGGTAGCGCTCCAGGTGCAGGGTTGGTGACCGCTGGAGTATGCTGTCCCAGCCGGTGTCTTACCCTGCAACTATGTGCTGGACTCTCTCGGGGGCATCTTTGCACAACCTGCACCTGGGATCCTGTTTACACACACACACACACATATATATATATTTATATTTATAGTGGCACACTAGTTGGCTTCTTATCTGTACTTTATGTTCAATGAAAAATCAAGCAGTAAAGCAATGGTTTACAGGATTTCTTAAAAACAACATAATTGGAAATGTGGAGGAGAGATGCTGGGTATATTGGGAGAAGGATACTGAATATGGAGCTGCCAGGGAAGAGGAAAAGAGGAAGGCCAAAGAGGAGGTTTATGGATGTGGTGAGGGTGGGCATGCAGGTGGCTGGTATGACAGAGGAAGATGCAGAAGACAGGAAGAGATGGAAACAGATGAGCCACTGTGGTGACCCCTAACGGGAGCAGCCGAAAGTAGTAGTAGTAGTAGTAGATATTTATAATTTATTTATTTCATTTAATTTTGTAAAAGCCATGAAAATCTACAATTATTAAATCAAAGCAAAAATTAAATGTGTCACGACTTCATCTGCCTCACTTTACATGTTGAGAAATGATCTTCATATCTGCTGTGAGGCCTGTTGTTGAAGAAGTTTAGTCAGTAAAATAGCCACACAAATCCAGGGTTGGCAGTTTAATAGTGACTGAAAAAGCACCGGGGAAACAAACTAAACCGAGTCATGAATACTCACCTTGTCTTTGGATCTTGTAAGGTCAGAGTGGCTGTTGTCACCGCTCGATTAAAAAAAACAAAACTGAAACATATAAATCTGAATAACCGAAATTTGGACTCTGTTGTAAAGGCCTAAATAAAATGTCCTATTAAAAAGTGGTTCGCGATTTAGACATAATTTCTTTTCTAATATGCTACCGTATGAATCTATCTGTCACTTACCGCCAGTTCGTCACACTTGCGTACAGTACAGTGGCAGAGAACTGAAGATGAAATCTGGAAATTATCGTTGGACCAACCCCATGTCAGTATTGTATTCTGGTTGGTGATTGGTTTGGCAGGACGTCCTCCGCTGGAGCATCATTTTACATGTTTTGGCCAATGAGAGATCACACAAGTCAAGATTCTTTCATGATGTCATTGATCAGCCCTGCCCTCAAAACCCTGATTGGGTATTCACCATTGCAGTCAGCTCTGCTGATTGGTTCTCTGATGTTAGGCTCTAAATCCAGAGCCTCTGGCTGGACCCGCCCAAAGGGAGGTCCGTCCTCCCCTACTGCCATTCACCCATATTAAAAGCCAAGACTCCTGAGCCGCTGGGGTAGCAACCGTTTATACTGGACATTGATGGGAGGCTTGGGGGAAGTCATACAGTAATTTTCAGTTGGGGCAGGGGGTACTGTCGGTATTTTGACATGGGGAGACGATTTTGTGACTGAAGTGTTAAAGGATTAATATTATCAGTATTTTAGCAGATACGTCTGTTGAATTTATGTGTATTTCCATCCATCCATTATCCGAACCGCTTATCCTGCTCTCAGGGACGCGGGGATGCTGGAGCCTATCCCAGCAGTCATTGGGCGGCAGGCGGGGAGACACCCTGGCCAGGCCGCCAGGCCATCAGACAGGGCCGACATACACACACATTCACACCTAGGGGCAATTTAATGCAGCCGATTCACCTGACCTACATGTGTTTGGACTGTGGGAGGAAACCGGAGCACCCGGAGGAATTATGTATATTTATTTTTTTAATTTTTCTCTTTGAAGTTTATTTTTTGTATATATATATATATATATATAGTATATAGTGTTTTTTTCCGAAACCATCAATGATGTTGAGTGCTCGACTAATGAGGAGCGGAATATCAACACGGATACAGTATTCCTGTATCCATGTTGATATATATATATATATAGATAGATAGATAGATAGATAGATAGATAGATAGATAGATAATACCCTACCAAAGCAAACAGGAGAACTACTTTCTACAAACTTTATAACTCAAGTTTAACTTTAATAACAGTAACTAATTTTGCCCCAAAACTCCATTACATGATGTACAATCCCCTTCTGTACAAGCGGTACTTTGGCTTAAGAGGAGATAAATTTCAAGATCATTTTTCTGCCACACCATTCATAGTTAACTGCTCTTTGGCTCTCCAGGGCTATGTGGGATGGCCAGCAGCACTGTCAATCATGGACAAAGACAAGCTCTGACTTGATCTGACTCGATTGTCAGAGGCCATGTCATATATCATCCTCATCCATCACCGTAGTGGTTTTCTCTCTCTCTCTTTCTCTCTCTCTCTCTTGCTCTCCCTCTCTGACAATTGTTGTGAGCAGGTGCTCATTCTGTCTCCACCCCTACAGCTTGAGGGGGTTCATCAGACAAGGCCCAGCACGGCCCAGCACAGGGGATCATTCTCTGGTCTCAACACCTCTCATCCGCACCCTTTAATGGCACCCTCATTAATCATGGGTGCCCATAAAGAAGGACATGATGGAGTGAGGGGGGACCACCACTGTTCAATAAATCCTTCTGATTACCCATGCCTTCGGTTGGATATGGACGTGCATGTGTGCGTGCGTGCGTGCGTGCGTGTGTGTGTGTGTGTGTGTGTGTGTGTGTGGATTGAGGTGTGTGTTTCTGTATGCCAGTGTTTGTCTACTCGTGCACACTCGTGTGTGCATGGGTGCATGCATGTGTGTTTCTGTATGTGTGTATGTGCACGTGTGTGTGTGTGTGTGTGTGCATGCACATGACGGATCGGCTAAAGGTGTCTGTGACCAGGCGTCTGTATCCCCGTGTGTTTAATAGCCACAGAGTGGTGTACAGTCGTGTCCTTAAGTGCTATCAATTATAACGTGTCCACGTGCCAACCCCAAGGACCTGCTTGCCTCTTGTTTGGCTTGTTCTATGACAGTCATCGTCAGGCCGAGATGAAAAACCCTGAACCACCCCCCACTCTCTTAGCTCTCTGTTTCTGTCGGCCACCACCACCACCACTCTCTCTCACACACACACACAGCGACACAAACGCATGCACACAACCCTGTGTGTCTGTCTCTCAACGCCGGCCCTCCCCCCTCTCCGCTATCTCCAGAGGATTGTGCAGAGTAGCACTCTAGGAGGGTGATGGAGCTTTGATTGTCGGTTATCAAAAGCTATCATTACGGCTCGCCTCCACGCGACATGTAAATGATTTCACGAGTGTAAAACCCATGTCATTACCTCAAAGGCCTCACTGCTGTCGCCGAGATATAATGGAAAGAAACAAAACAAATGTGCCCAGCTCCCCAGCCCACCCCGGCTCAAACAGAACGGAGGGAGGAAAACCGTCAGCGGGGAGCTGAGTGACGGCAATACCGGGACCGACTGCCCGGAGTCGAGTGCTTTTGCATGAAAACAGCTCTCCGACCAGGATGTTGTCATGTCCCGACAACGCCCCGTAAAGGAGGCATCTGCGTAGGAAAATCTCATGCTAACATTGGCGTTCTCCGACAGCCATTGTCAAGCCGTTCCATGGAGACCATTTCCCCCCCTCTCTCTCATCTCCTGACAGCAGCCGTTTTCCCCTTCCTGCTCAATCTGAGTAGTGTTTTTACCCCGTCATCCTGATGAGATAAAGCTTCGGAGACGGAATGACTTGACGGGCTTCCTAATCGTCACGGAAGCGGTCTTCCCCCCCCCCCCCTCTCCTGCCGGTGCCGTGGAGATGGAAGTCCGCGTGTGCCAACGCTGGTCTTTTCTGTCCCTTAATCGATGTGGCTCTGATAAAGATCCGGGCTTTCTGAATAGCTTCCGTGTGCTCGGCAGCCCGAGGAAGAACTGATAAGGAAATCTTTCTTCTACACGTGTAGCCGGCCAGATGCCGGGGATCCGTCAGGACCTGCACTACAATGCACACGCAAAGGCCTCTTTACTCACACGGGGCCTGATAACTTTACCATGCACTGTAAAATGGATATTTTTATGTGAGAGCGCACACATATACACACACTTGTCTCTCAGTAAAGTGATAGTGCTTTGGACATGGCCAATTTGTTTCCTTTCATCCAGGACTAATGTCTCCCTCTATCTAGGGGCTGAGTGTACTACTCTAACCCCTGTCTAGGACAAGAGACTGCAACATAAGGTTATTTGTTTGTTTGGTTTTTGGGGGGGGGGGCATATGGCGTAGCGGTGTTATCAGTTTAGGTGCGGCACCCGTTCAAATTAACGGGAGTGCCGATAATGCACTGATAATTTCAAAAACATTATTCAAATGTCAAGTCATAATGATAAAAACCCACTAATAGTCCTATGTAAATGTCAAATTCAAATTATTCAATTACTATGGCGAGAGCGGGACAGGTGATAATTTTTCCACTGCTTGGAGTACCAATCTGGTTTTTACTAGACCTCGTTCAATGCGCCCAGCTAGCCCTCAATAAGTTCCTGCTCCGAGGGATGCTTTCATAGCCGCGATTATAACTCTATTCCGCCAGAAATATATACTATACTGTGGCGATATTAAAGTCATATTTCCAGTACTTTCACCCGGGTGTAGCTCGTGAGCATGGTGAAAAATGGTATGGATTTGAAGCAATAGCCCTGTAGTACCTTGTTGTGATTTGTGCTTGTGCTTAGGATATCGAGCCTCCTACGGCTCGGTCAATAAAACTAACCCAGCCGTCACCGAAGCCTTGAGTAATAGGTTCAGCACATCAGCTGTCATTCACAGGCCCCGTCTGAAACGGCTGCATCGCTTCGCTCCACTCACAAAAGGGATTTATAAAGGGATATCGGGCCCACGGTGCAACCTGTTAGCTTCAGATTAAGGTGTGGGGTGGGGACCAGGGGGGTGAAGGGGTGTTAGTTTTCATTATTTTCTTTCTGCCTTTCTTCAGAGTCCACCTTGACCTGCTCTGCCCGGCCCTGAAATGCATGAGGCGCGTTGTTGTCGGTGCAAAGGGATGATGTCATTCTGAGTCACGGGGTGGCGGTTGTGATTGGGCGTCGAGCCATAGCGTGCTCACGTTTAACTACCTCCCTCAGACAGCTGGTGTTTGGACCAAGGGGGACCGGCGGGGCCACAAACAATTAGCCTTTTTTTTTTTCAAGTCAGCTCCAGGGGCCACCTATAGAATTATCACAAGGGCTGTTTACCAAATGGACAGTCGTCTTTTATTGTTTATCATATCTACAGTGTCTTCTCCGTACATCCTCACAATGTAGTAAGACTGTGTAAACTTCTTAGCATCTGGAATCAGGAACATTTATTTGTCATTTCATTTGTGTACCTGTGCACGTGAAATGAAGCGAAATATCGTTTCCCCCAGCCCACAGCAGTGCAACACCAACACAAAAACACATCCAAACTACAACAACACATATATCCAAACTACAAAAAAAAAAAAAAGTCATTGTCCAAGAGAGTGAATGCTAGGGTGACTGTCGGATTTGCCGGTCTGCATGGGCTAGCAGTTAGCTTAGCCTGTCCCGCTTCCACGTCCTGTCAGACCACCCTCGGTGTGTCCTCGGGCGCAGCTCCAGGCAAGGCTGTGGTCCCCGGGCCCACAGGACGCAGTAGACCAGGCTCCACCAGCCGACCCAACGCCAGCTCTCCCAGCCAGACACCTTCGACACACCTCCCCGCACTCCACATGACAACACTAAAAACACAGTCAACGAGGCCGCCGCCAGACTGCCCATGGCCTAGCAGTTAGCTTAGCCTTCCCCGTTTCCATGTCCTGTCAGACCGCCCTCGGTGTTTCCTGTTCGGGCGCAGCTCCGGGTAGGGCCGCGGCCCCTGGGCCCACAGTACACAGCAGACCAAGCTCTCCCAGCCATCAAACGAAAACACAGACATGGACAAAGACACTGCATGGGCGGTACTGGGTGAGGCCACTGCAAACGTAAGTTCGCACCACCATCTTCCCACACCGGTACTGGGTGGGGCCGCCGCAAACATGAATTCGCGCAGCCATCTGTAGCATGTGACGGTACATGACCAAACATTGCTTCTTCATATTTTATTTTTCCCTCCCCCTTAGCATGGTGTGCACTGTCTCTCTGAACAATTACATTTTCCACAAGAGAAACTCACGCTCGCAGACATCTATCTTGCCATTGGCCAGTGTACGAGTGCGGTGGACATTATCTCTGGCGTGCCACAGAGATGGGAGTGTGACATTCTCGCTGAGCGCTCCAAAAATGAGACTCTCTCTCTCTCTCTGTCTCTCAGCCTGCATGTCTGCTTGGAATTCACACTTTAGTGCATTTGTCACTTTGAAAGCGTCTGCTTTAATTTGATTTCTGCGCCTGGCCACCCTGCGATTCTCTGTGCTTCTAGTGTAACAGTTGCTTACTGAGTGCAGCCAACAGATAGTTCTGCAAATAAAGGGGTTTAAACTTCTATTTTCTGGATGGTTTTCCTCAAAACCACAAGTGACTCAAGGAAGCCTTTTTTTTCCTTCTTCTCCTTACCCCCTATTTTCTGTTTTGGAATTGCCTTTTTTTTTTTTGGTCTGATAAAAGTGTTTAAATGGAGAGTGCTTTGTGTGAATTGTTCCGTCGGCGGCAGCAGCTTGCAGGCAGAGTAGATATGGCGTTCTCATCCAATGCAAACACCAGTGCAGAACATTTCCCTTTGTGCGAGTACCCATGCAACGTTGTGGAGATGTTAGATAATCTACTGGATCTTAAATCCCTGGATTAACACTCACTATTTTTAACAATGCCGCCATGAAAATTTGCATTTAGCTTCTAATGAGCTATACAGTCTTGCACAAAAAAAAAAGAAGAAAAAAGTTGCCCAATTGATATCGAGTCCATCTTTCGTGTTAGCACTGAAAGCTCACGGAGCGCTAGCTACTTTTCCACGGATTGTTAGCGTCTCATTTTTTGACACACCTGAATTACCCTCCTGGTGAAAAGGTGTTATTTTGCAGGTATTTGTTCCCATTTGTGCACACTTGGTGGATGTCACACGTTGATGTCTCTCCCCCCAGCCCTCTTCAACGGGCCTCGGCTCTCCCTCCATCTCCTTTGGGCCCATCTAACACTGTTTCATCTGCTCTATTAAAGCACAGGAGAGATCGCATCCGTCATTTCTCCTTGTGAAATCTGAAAGTGTCTCCATCTCTCATTCAACGAGCCACCGCCTTTCTTTTTTTTCCCTCTCTCTCTCTCTCTCTCTCTCTCTCTCTCTCTCTCTCTCTCTCTCTCTCTCTCTCTCTCTCTCTCTCTCTCTCTCTCTCTCTCGCTCTCTTTCGCACTCTCCTTGTTCAGGCTTCAGTCATGTCATGTGTCATGACCTAATTTCCTGAAAACCATTGATTTTGATGTGGTAGTTTTGCTATCGTTTTACTCAGAACTTCCCCCCTGAAGAAATGTTAACCATGTGTAAACCCCGATGATGAGCCAAAATGAAACAATCATCCAGAAAAATAAATCTGTTTTAATCTGTTTTACCCTATAAGGGGTACTAAGGGTGGTATTTTCTGACCACTTATCTTTTTCAACATGTTCCTCCTGCTTTTTCACTTGTAAGTAGAAGCCATTGTCAGGCTATTGGCAGTTGTTGGCAATCAGTCACTTTATCCGTATTTTGATCAATTGGACGTTCACCTCAGCGTATTTTTACTGAAAACAAGACAACCCCCCCACCCCACCCCCCCAGAAAAAACATCAGATTGCATCACATGTAGTTAACCGTGGTATTTAATAGGATCCTCCTGCTTGGCAGCCTTGTTGCAGATAGATGCTTCTTTGCAGCTTGCTTGTTTGTCATTTCCGTGGTACGGTCTGCAGACATGAATAGCATGCGGGAGCCCGAGTCCAGTCGTCCCAGCATGCACCTCCAGAATGTTAAACATGGCTGCCGCTGCTGCCTCAGAATTGGTGGACTGTGTCTCCCGGGGAACGGGGAAATTGAGCCCTGGCTGTTCCTAATAGGTGGTAAAGTGTTAAGTTCCAGAGAAATGGACTGTGAATTTAACCTGGAATGGAAATTGATCCCATTACCTTGTGCTCTCACTCTCTCTCCCTCTGCTCTCCTCTCATAGGAACCAGGGAGTGGGGGAGCAGAGAGAGAGAGAGTGAGAGCGAGAGATGGAAATAGCAGAAGTGGGAAGCGAGGGAGAGGAGATGGAGAGAGAGGAAGGAAATAAAGATGGGGAAGCAGAAAGGGGGGGGAACAGAGGGTTTGTGATTAGCAGTGATTGGATGGGGATGGGTGTTGTGTCCTGTTTGGACTGACAGACTGGCTGACCCTGTATCAGTGTGGAGCCAATAGCTGGCCACCTCTGAGTGAGATGGAAAAGCAAGAGGGAAAGGTAGAGGGAAGGAGCAATAGACTTGCATGCTCTGAATGGATGAGATACCTCCAACCGAGGGGCTCCACCAGCAGGCCAGCGGATTCTGGGTGTGCCTGTTGTGAAGCCAATTTAACAATGGAGATAGGATGTGGGTAAGCCTCGGTGTCGAATCCTGCTTTGAAATTCTGAAATATTACCTGGAAATATAGTCTGCAGAGGAAAAAAAGTGTTTTTCATTTGAAAAACATACATTAACAGGCTTCTGTGCTTATATAAAATGTATAAAAACCTCATGAAAGTTGCAAAAAATGTGTTTTTCACCAGGCTGACCAAAATCTCCATTGGAATATATTATATAGGCCTGGGAATCGGCAGTGACCCTGATTCAATATTGCCAATTCGATATGTATTGCAATTTTTTTTTTCAAGTATTGCGATTTTTTGTGAAGTATTCAATGCTCAACTCTAGGCCGTGTCGAGTGAGATGCGCAGGAATATTGGTTTCTATAATGGTAATTTTTTACCCTTCCATAGCATATTTTGCATACATTCATTAAGATCAGGCTTCCCGGTCAGTTCTGTAGAATTCAGTGATTCCATGCCTTGGATTTAAAACGCCTGTGGACGTGTGTGTTCGGCCATGTTTATGTCCCCCTGTCAGTAAGGGTCAGAGTGCACAGATATAACATGCTGAATTAACCGTAAGTTAGCCCTCAGTTAAATTTCAGCTGTTATGCCAATGGTTTTCCAACATGTACACTACCGTTCAAAAGTTTGGGATCACCCAAACAATTTTGTGTTTTCCATGAAAAGTCACACTTATTCACCACCATATGTTGTGAAATGAATAGAAAATAGAGTCAAGACATTGACAAGGTTAGAAATAATGATTTGTATTTGAAATAAGATTTTTTTTACATCAAACTTTGCTTTCGTCAAAGAATCCTCCATTTGCAGCAATTACAGCATTGCAGACCTTTGGCATTCTAGCTGTTAATTTGTTGAGGTAATCTGGAGAAATTGCACCCCACGCTTCCAGAAGCAGCTCCCACAAGTTGGATTGGTTGGATGGGCACTTCTTGCGTACCATACAGTCAAGCTGCTCCCACAACAGCTCAATGGGGTTCAGATCTGGTGACTGCGCTGGCCACTCCATTACCGATAGAATACCAGCTGCCTGCTTCTGCTCTAAATAGTTCTTGCACAATTTGGAGGTGTGTTTAGGGTCATTGTCCTGTTGTAGGATGAAATTGGCTCCAATCAAGCGCTGTCCACTGGGTATGGCATGGCGTTGCAAAATGGAGTGATAGCCTTCCTTATTCAGAATCCCTTTTACCCTGTACAAATCTCCCACCTTACCAGCACCAAAGCAACCCCAGACCATCACATTACCTCCGCCATGCTTAACAGATGGCGTCAGGCATTCTTCCAGCATCTTTTCATTTGTTCTGCGTCTCACAAACGTTCTTCTTTGTGATCCAAACACCTCAAACTTGGATTCATCCGTCCACAACACTTTTTTCCAGTCTTCCTCTGTCCAATGTCTGTGTTCTTTTGCTCATCTTAATCTTTTTCTTTTATTGGTCAGTCTCAGATATGGCTTTTTCTTTGCCACTCTGCCCTGAAGCCCAGAATCCCGCAGCCGCCTCTTCACTGTAGATGTTGACACTGGTGTTTTGCGGGTACTATTTAATGAAGATGCCAGTTGGGGACCTGTGAGGCGTCTGTTTCTCAAACTAGAGACTCTAATGTACTTATCTTCTTGCTCAGTTGTGCAACGCGGCCTCCCACTTCTTTTTCTACTCTGGTTAGAGCCTGTTTGTGCTGTCCTCTGAAGGGAGTAGTACACACCGGTGTAGGAAATCTTCAATTTCTTAGCAATTTCTCGCATGGAATAGCCTTCATTTCTAAGAACAAGAATAGACTGTCGAGTTTCAGATGAAAGTTCTCTTTTTCTGGCCATTTTGAGCGTTTAATTGACCCCACAAATGTGATGCTCCAGAAACTCAATCTGCTCAAAGGAAGGTCAGTTTTGTAGCTTCTGTAACAAGCTAAACTGTTTTCGGATGTGTGAACATGATTGCACAAGGGTTTTCTAATCATCAATTAGCCTTCTGAGCCAATGAGCAAACACATTGTACCATTAGAACACTGGAGTGATAGTTGCTTGAAATGGGCCTCTATACACCTATGTAGATATTGCACCAAAAACCAGACATTTGCAGCTAGAATAGTCATTTACCACATTAGCAATGTATAGAGTGTATTTCTTTAAAGTTAAGACTAGTTTAAAGTTATCTTCATTGAAAAGTACAGTGCTTTTCCTTCAAAAATATGGACATTTCAATGTGATCCCAAACTTTTGAACGGTAGTGTAGGTACCAAAAATCCCTATTTTTAATGTTTTAATTAAATCAGTCGATTTTTGATCAGGGAGGCGATCTAAGAATTGCCATCATCAAGAATTGCAATTTGTAACTGAATTGACCCCCCCCCCCAGGCCTATATTAGGGATGCACTGATACTGCTTTTTTTTTCAGGTGAAGTATGAGTACCTACATTTGGGTACTTGCCGGTACCGAGTACCGATGTGAATACTTAATAATACCTTTACAGTTCTAACAATGACTTTGAAAATGTGTTTTATTTTCGTGAGTCGTTCCTCACTTTCCAACTGTAACGAATTAAACGTACAACGTGATGCTGTCGCTGCTATTTTGACATGCAACCTTTCCTGAACAAACATGGCACTAACTGCGTCTGTACTGCGTCTGTGTTGCGTGCCAGCCGTGTTTTCTGCAGCACTGCATGCATATTGAGTTTTGCCAAGTGATAATGCAGTTGTTATGCAGGGTTTGGAAGTGTAGGGTATATTAACTGGTACCGAATTAATTAACTAGATCGTTTTAACTACAGGATCATGGATGCACATCGATTTGGTTGATTTACTTTAATATGTAATGGAAAAAAAACCCTACAAGGTTTCATTGCTGTGTTGCATTGCCTCTGGTACAGTGAGGTATTTATTTTAATCATTTTTAAGCAGATTGTACTTGTGTTTTACACAGTTCTATGTAGTTTTTACCTGTTGAAACAGGAATGAAGCAGAAAACACGGATGGCACGCAAACACACACAACACAGTCGTGGTGTAGCAGGTAAAAAACCTGTTCCACCCCTGCCCACGTGACGCGCTGCGTCTGTGCCTGGGCTGTCTGTCTGTCGGTCGGACCGATACCCAATACTGCTGGTATTGGTGAATTCCTTATATACACACACACACACACACACACAGCTGTAACAGGGTTATGAAATCAGTCTCATAAATTTGTCAGACATTAATTTTGGCGTTTAATATTTTATAATTAACCTACTAAAATTGATGGAATAATCAATGTTGCACCAATTGGAGTCCTTTAATTGGCAGAGAATATCATTGAGTACTGTCACAAAACAGGCAGGGCAACGGCTTACTTAAAGGACAACAATTTATCTGAACAATTAAAAATTGACTAATACTAATCACTAATTATCTAAAAAGGGTGATATTAAGAGGTAAAGAGGCTTTGCAAATATTGTTTGGGTATGTGCACGTAATTGTGTGTGTGTGTGTGTGTGTGTGTGTGTGTGTGTGTGTGTGTGTATGCACTGAAAGGATGGATGTGTGTGTGCGTGCGTGCGTTATTGCACGTGACGAGGAGGAAATAGCGACAAAACGACAAAGGGAGGTTGTGTGTGTGCGCGCGTGCTGCCGTGCACTGGATAGAGATGCACGTGTGCGTGGTGTGCGTGCGCCGAAAGAAGGAGGTGTTTGTGAGAGAAAGGCTGCGTGAAATCGCACAGACGAGATGGTGCACAGTGATAGGGGTGTGATAAGATTGAGGCAAAAAAAAAGTTAGTGAGAGAAAGAGATAGAAAGAGATAGAGATCGCATGCACAATCTATCTACCAAGGCAGCAAACAAGAGAACCAGAAAGAAAGCAGCAAATGAGCAAAAGAAAAGTAGACGTCTATCAACTCCATATGGGTCAGTGTGCCAAACTGAATAGCAAATGAATTCAACCAATAGCGCTTTTCTCAAGTAAAAAGTGAGGATTCAAACAAAAGAAAAATTAAAGGAACAAAAAATGTTTAAACTAACAAGCGGCCTATGTAATACCTCCTGCGTGAATCAGTGTGTATCTTGATCACGGATGATTTCAACTAACAACACTTTTCTCACATGAGAGAATTAGACCAAATGTTAAAATGAACTCTGCCATTAAAACACTAAGGCTGAATCTTTTAACTACACCATTAGGACTAGCTATGCCAAGATACCAGCGTTATTTGAGTTCGCTCTTCCGCGGCGATCAGAGGTGCGTCCTTTGTAGTCCAGCGTCGAAGCGCAGGTCCACGGAAAACAGTCTCTTTCCTCCCAGCAGCTCGAAATTCCTCAATCCTCCGTGCATCGTCTGACGATCTTGGCTGCGATTGCGTCGACGTTGAAGAAATAAAAATGGAACCGGCCGCCTTACCTTTCCGTGGAAACTGCGTGTCTTGCAGGACAACTTAACCGGTTATAACAGCTGATTAGCGGACAAACAGGACTAGGTTGTCTTCCAATATAACCATGGCCAGCGGTAATGTGAAGACACGTGGTCCTTTGCTCTGTTATTCCTCAGCAGAAAAGGTACATCTGAATGCTTGTGGTGTACACGGTCCACAGCGAGAAGGCCAATTTAAAATCCGCCGCGGTTTTAAGGGCGAAATTGCGTGACTGGATACAGTATTACTGTAACCAATGTTATTAGTAAGGCGAGACGGTGGCTGGAGATCACCCGTGAGGTTGTGCAGGGAGGTATGGGTATTGTAGTCCACGGGGAACGCTGGTCCCTACATGTATGCTATCAGAGGGGAACTGTCAGGCCCCTCTTAGCCCATAGAGATGGCCTAAGAGAGTGTAAAAAAAAAAGATAGTTAAAAAGTTATAATTTCTCATTTTATTTAATCAATTCATAATTTGACAATCAACATCCAAACAAAATGTTTCTGAGGAAATAAACTCTTCAAACCTGCCTATTCAGTTTGTGTTGGAATGTGAAGGGTTAAATGAAAGAAGCCCCTTTTCCTCCCTATCAGAATTTTGCTGCCTCTGTAGTTGTTGGGAGGAAAATGCTATGCTTTCAGCTCTGTGATTGGTGGTCCAATGAAGCTATAATTTTACAGAGGTCCGAGCAATAGTAATTTCAAATGACGGTAAAAATGGACCAGTCACATCTTCCCTGTAAATGGGTGGGCTTTGTTATCGCTCACTTTATGAAAAGTTCCTCCCACTGCGGGGAACACGAATCACAAGCTAGTGAAAAAACAAAAAACGATTAGATAGCTAGCCTGTTGGTTCACGGTGGAAGCTGCGAGTAACGTTAACGCTAGTGAGGAGGACATGGTTACGACTGTATTATCTACGCCGTTTTCAAGATTAACTTTTAATGAAAAGTTGGAATTAATTGGAAAAGGAAGACCCACACAAGTTCTGGCCGCCCCTGCGGTCATTATACAGAATTATCGGTCAACCTGTAAATTTACCAACTCAGCAGTCATTATGCACATTGATCGTAACATATACGTATATTTCATAGGCCGATGTGCCAATCTATGACATTATTTATTAATATTGCTTGTTTGCGGTGGTGGGTTTCCAAAATGTCATGGTCGCTGTTCACTGTCCATGGTCCTGAGGTGTCTGTCGCTAATGGTTAAGCTGTCATGATGTACAGGAAATTTTGTTGGTTTTGTGTGGTAGGAGAGGGGTTGCTGTCATGCGTTTGCACCACGGTCCGTTGCCACTATATTCCGCTCAAGTGCACACACAGCTTGTGTGATGATACGATTATTTGTAAAGAGGATTTGTGCTTTGCTTTAGAAATCAGCTGGTTTTGTTTTTGTTTTGTTTCAGTCATCTATCCCTCTCTCCGTGCTGTTTCGTTGCATTGCTAAAGCTGGACTAGCGTCTTAATTTTTTGCTTCAGAGCTGGAGTTGTCATAGGTAACCTTTGCAGTACTATAGGAGAGAACACAGTAAGCTAGGCTGGTAGTTTGCTGTTTTTTCTAGACCGGTGAAGGGGGTTCAGAGGGCCAAGATCTAAAGGCCGGTATACGCTGTTTGAATTTGGGCCGGTCTCAGATGTGGCGATATCGTTGGTCATGGCTCCCAAACGGTGGTCGCAGTGAGACAGGTTCAAAGACGGCCGTTATTATGGTCTTGCAACTGAAGATAACCTGCGACAAAAGTCTGACAATGTCAAAAATTTAGGATGACCACCTCACAATGTGACTGCTGCTATGACCTACGTCTACTAACCAACCAGTAGAAATGCAGCACGAAATGACGCACTGATCAATGCGACGTAGAATCTTTGCTGGCGCTAAACACAAACAAACAGACTGTTAGCATCTGTGGTCCAAATGCGATGGATTCACCCAATCAAGCTGACAAAACGAGCTGCAGCGGCTATTGAAAGGACTCGATTCCTTTTTTTTTTTTCTCTATCCAAAAAGCCTATCCCACTGCTGCTGGGATAGCCCCCCCCCCAATCTGTATTTTCTGCATAACCAGGTATGTTTCTTCTGTTTTTTTGGCAGATTGGTGACTGTTGTGCTGTTTTTCGTTTTTGGCTGTTGTTTTGCGAAGGAATGGCGTCCTCCGAGATGCTACCTCCATCCATCCGTCATGGGATCCGGATAGTCCCGCCGGCGCCCAGTGTGACGTTGGAGAGGTTTTGTTGGCCATAGTAGAGCAAGTTTTCACCCAAAAGGATGTTCACTAAAACTGGGTTAAAACCTAGTATATGGCTGGACCGTTACTACTTTAAGAAAGTGACTGTTTTTGCGTGACTACGTTCAAAAAGCGGCTGTTTTTACGTCGGTTCTGTGAACATCAGCTGTACTGGACAGCAGTTTCAAAACCTGATTTTTTTCCCCTATACAGTTAAATAGCGCCAATTTATTTTTTATATGAAATGATTACCTGGCTACTTTCACTGCTGCCATGATTACTGGAAAGTTTGGGCGTGACACCCCTTAGAAATGCGCTTCAGTTACCACCAACTTTTTGAAGACGCTAATAATTTTCACTCTGCGTGTGGTTATTAGCGCTGGTTTAGTGTGCAAACCGCTGCACTGATTCATGGCCAATAGAGAAACTCCCACTTCCGTGTTTACCAGCAGCGTCCTTGGTCAGCCGACCAATCTTGTAACTTCTGCGACGTTGTTGGTAGCCACTAGCTGGAACCGTCGTTGGTCATCTGATCCAGCGGACCAATGGTGTCAAACTGATCAGTCAGTCAATCAGACGATCATGTTTATGTTTATTTATGTTTATTTAGATCCCCGTTAGCTGTCACGCAAGGCAACAGCTACTCTTCCTGGGGTCCACATTAAAAACATCCTACAACAACATCCATGTATACACATGCTTTCACTTGCATGCATACATAAATAAACACAATTGCGTCATTCAATTCAATTCATCCCCCACCCCATCCCACCCACCTCAATTAAACCAGCATTATTAGAGAAGTCAAACACATAACCCCACACACACACACACACACACACACACACACACACACACACACACACTTACAGTAGCATCTATCACAGACTACTCCTACCAACTGGTTTGAGCTACATATTTCAGAATAAAAATATAAAAAGTTATGTATTAGACGTTTTAGACAGTGTGTATGTCTGTACCCAAAATTAACCTCTTAAGTTGCTTTTTAACACCTTTTTTACTTGTTGCTTGAGTAATAACATATGGCAACCTATTCCACTGTGAAATGGCCCTATACATAGCGTTGCATTTGTTCAGGGTTGAGGAATTGTAACATGACCCCTGCTAACTTGTCTTGTTCCATGTTCATGTCTGTCCTGGGAAAAAGTTATTCTCGAGTACAGGCAGTAGGGTTGTTTTGACACGACTATATTCCCGAATAACGTTAGAAGACTGTGTTAATCTGTTTTCTACTTTCAACCTGGCAAGATCAAGGTGCATTTGGTCTATACCTTTTCTCATTGAACACCTGAGTGCAAGACGTGCTGCTCTATTCTGCACGATCTGAAGCTTGTTTAGCTCCTGTTTTGCTGCACTTGACCAGATTGCTGGCCATCAGGGACATTTTGCGTTTGTAGGGCTGTCCCTGTTGGCCCATCCAACCAAAGAGATGTCCTATCTGTGATGCATAAAAATATTTGTTTTTTAACAAAATGTAAGGTAAAGTGATTCCAGTATGTTTCAGTGCCATTTTAAGAGTTTTAAGCATATTTTGATGATTATCGGGGTAATATTGTGAATCACAATTATTTTGGCCTGGATAATGTGACATGACATTTTCATATCATCCCACCCCTAACATATGTAAACCCGGGAAGACAGTCAAACAGTGGTAGTTTAGTCACGCTTGAAAAAACTACTTTTTTCTCCTGGCATTTGATATATAGTATATAACAAATGTGCATGAAAATCAATTATCCATTCAATAAGAAATATCCATCCAATTTATTATTCAGTACATTGTGTTCCAGCGACAGTACAATTTATTAAAACAATCTCATATTCTCCAGCATTCTTTACAGCCTGATTGAATATTATCATGTGTAGTCACACTTCCTTCTCCTTGCCTGCCCATGCAGAGCCCATGCACGGCCCACGGAGGCTCGAAGTGGTGGACGTCCAGTCCAAGCAGGTGACGGTGCGCTGGGAGCCGCTGGGTTACAACGTCACCCGCTGCCATAACTACAACCTGACAGTACAGTACCGCTCCAGGGTGGCCGCCAAAGAGGAGACCCGGGAGGAAGTGTGCTACGACACCCAGAGCCGTGACCCCCAGCACACCATTCACAACCTGACCCCCTACACCAACCTCAGCGTCAAGCTGGTGCTGCGCAACCCCGAGGGAGTTAAAGAGAGCACAGAGCTGGAGGTTCAGACAGATGAAGATGGTAAGGATCTAGGAGAGTATTGGGGAAAAAATAATCTTCACTACTAGATGGAAACGATGAAAAGCCAAAATGAATATTGTTTGTCATTAATCAGAAAAATTAATTAATCAGAAAATTTAACCACCACACTGCAAATGTTTTACCCCTAGGAGAGTGAGAGTATCACACGTTTTGGGTTATTATGAACCCATACTCAAGGGTGTACAAGAAGTTAAATTGGAGTAGGGGTGTGATATAGAAAGAACAAGGCCCTGGAAAAGTATGTAAATTAAAAACTTATTATTGATGAACTGTCATGTGGATTGGCACAGTGATATTTAAAGAGTTACAAGTGGTGCACATACGGTGTATAGGAGCACTATATAATAAACTGAACATGAACGGCTAAAAGACAAGAACAGGTTGAGTAACTCTGGTGTTCATTTTCAAGCAACAGCGGTTGGTCGAGTTTAAAAAGGCGAGCACTACTTGTATTGTTTTGTGAGACAACTTTAGAGAAGAAAAGAGCCTTAACGGTTACCTGTCACAGCGGCCAGTAGAGTAGGCAAACTAAGCCGCCATGACCAAAGTATCCCTGCCTCTAACTTGTTAGCTGTGATAATTTCCCCACCCTGATAATAAAAGGTTTATTCTGAGGTGGTGTTTCCGATCATCCAAATAATTTCAAGAGAGTGGAGGCGGCAGAAGGCAAGCCTCTATTTCCTCCAGTTGTTTTGCCTCCTTCAAAGATGAAAGATCTAGTGCCTTGGCTCGGCAGACTCAGGAAATGAACTCCACGGATCTCTTAAGGAACCCCGGTTGCCTGATAACAAACAGGCCCAGCTGACGAGAAGAGTCTTGTCATGTCTGGCTCAGATATTTCTGGTTGGAAACTTGAAAGAGGCAACTGTGTCTCACTATCTGACTGCTCCCTCTATAACTCTCTCCCTGTGTGTGTATGTGTGTGTGTGTGTGGGGGGGGGGGGTTTAAGGCCCCGTGGGAAAGTGTAAGGGCAGGGTGTAGTCATAGCTGTGTTCTTTAAGATTAGTGCTTTAAAAAAAAAAGTCTGCATATTGTTCTGTTTCATTTAAAGAATGAAAGCGACGCGCATCAGAGGTGAAAGGACCAGATCTCTCTGGAAGCATCTCGGTGCACGTAAACACTGCCGAGAGATTGAAATTCCCGCCAACTCTCATGGGATCGTCAATTCATCTCAGCCACTTTGTTTGCGGTGCATTTTCATGTGCGAGCAAAGTGGTTGTGTTTCGCTCTGAGACCTTTGTATCGCGCTCTGTGTTTTGACTTGAAATGATCCCGCAGATCCGTCTTAAGATGTATTTAACTTTGGCTTATGGCCATTTGTTTTGGTCCTTAAAAAACAGTTTGACTGATATGTGCTGTTATATGTTGTGTGCACAACATGGTTAGGTAATTGGCAAGATAAATCGCCATCTAGTGCAGCTCAGTAGGAGCTTTACTCACACACCTGTGATTAACATTTCAGCCTGACAAACATACACATCGTACTAAAATGTCTCTAAAGCTGTGTGAATGGAGTTCGCACACTCTCGCCGCTCTGTTCTACTTGGAGAAGTCTAGCTAATCACCACCACTGTGTTACTAGTGTTTCAGAATGAATCAGAAAATGTGTCAAATATCTCGGTTGTCATTTCCCACAGTGCCAGGTGCTGTTCCTCTGGAGTCTATCCAGGGCAGCGCATATGAGCAGAAGATCATCCTGAAGTGGAGAGAGCCGGCACAGACCTATGGAATCATCATTCAGTATGAGGTACAGAAGGACTGGGTTAGCACAGGGGCATGGTATTAGACACCCACCCTCAAGAACAGTAAACACACTCAGACCTGATGTGAAGCTTTATTTCCTCCTCCAGCCTTCTGTGGCAGTGTACACATCTCTTCAAGATGCCATAGAATTTGGCTCCACGTTGGTGTTAATAAAAAGTACAAGTCTGGAGGTGGTTATACATAACAACACTTTTCCACCTTTGAGTAGAAATGTTTCTAATAATCCCAGTGTTATTGCTTTAACTCCAGCCAGAAAATATTCAAGACGATTTTGACCCTGGAACATACTTCGTTCCCTGTTGTTGTGAATATTGCCTGATCTGCACTGCCCCCCAGAATTGCAGTGTAGAGTGTCAACCACCAGGTTGGACTGGACAGACTCATTCACAAGCTTTAAGCTTCCGTTTTTCCTGTGACACATGTAGAATCTCTAGTGGAAATTCATCTCTGAAACAGGATTGATTTTATGGAGCCTCAGACCATCCTCTGTTTGAGGCATTTGATCTTCTCCCTTCAGGTCAGAGGTACAGGGCTCCCAGGGCAAAGTGCGATAGATTTAATTTTCCTTTGTCCCTAGTGCAATACGCATGCTTAACCTGCACAAAAGGTGATAGTTACTTTGCACCTATGCACTTTCTGCTCACACTTAGCACCGTAGCACTTTATCTTTTCCAGTCCTATACAAAACCCATATTTTATAGATTTTATTGTTGTACTGTTGTGTGTATTGTCATTGTTTACCTGCGCTCTGCTGCAAGCCGAATATCCTCCAGTGGAACAATAAAGTACTGAACTGAAGTGAAACGCACCCAGAGCACATAATCAAACTTCACCAGTGAAGTCATGTTGACATAAGGATATTCCACACAGCCCTTTCTGGCTATGCCCGTGAGCTGTATTGAGTCTTGAATAATACTAACAGTTCTCATGCATACGGCATATATACACATTCGTTTTAGCCAGCTTAAGCTGAGAATAATCCTACAACCTTTCCCCGCAGAGATTGATTCTCCTCTGTTGATTCCCCTACCTTGTCCCCATTTGCTCACGCTTGGCATTTTGACTAGGTTAGCATTCATTGACAGTGCTGTTTCTCATATGAGGAGGGCAGATTGAATAGTAAAAGTAATACAATCAGGACAGCCGTGTAGGTCGCTCCATCCGCTGACACACCATCAGGTGAGTGATGCGAATGGAATATGAAATGGATATTCTCGCCACGGTACAGAGACATTTCAATCATAGCTGGAGAAACGTTGCCTACAACCAATGTCAGAATCATAACCGGTCCATATTTATTCAATCAGTGCACATTGCCTCATGCCAGGCGTAGCGCTTAGCGGTGCTGCTGAGAAAAGTGCAGGAAAATGGTGTCGATGAATACTGATATTTTGTTGTGGGTTCACCCACTTGTAGGTCAACCTGTTTGACTTGTTTATCTTTTTAATTTTTCATGATGTGAGCGAACGTGTTTAGAAGGAACAATGTGTTTCACACCCCTGTTTTGTGAGCTACTCTTGCCGGGGTCTATATTTATGTAGAGCTGGAGCCATGTCACTTCATGTGTACTCTAGTCAGTTATTACTCATATGCTGCAGCAATTACTTCTCCCACTCCCTCTGTGTAGCAGAAAGGCTTTAAGATTACACTGATGACCCGGTTTAAGTAAGGCATTGAAAGTCCCCAAAGATCTAGGTATCGCCATCAACAGAGATTTTCCAACGAATTTAGAAACGGAACTCCGGTGAAAGGATGAACGAGTACAATATTATTGAGATCAGACGCCATCTGTGCGTTTGCTTTCCCAGAGAAAGAACAGGTAAGAAGCCCACAGCTTGCACCATTACAGTCTCCCTCTCCAGCTTTGGAAAGCCAACATATTCCCTGTTTTGTTAGTATTCCCTAGAAGTCGCTTCCTTTAAGTCAGGACACGGCTTTGATCGACACTATCCGTGGGGCTCAAAGTGAAATCCGCCTGACAAGCCCCGATATCAAAAGAGATTTCATCGCCTTTGTGGCCAAGCTCTGTGACTCTGTCCTTTTATTGGCAGGTCCTAACACAAACCTTTGCCAGCCTATATTTAAACAACATATATTTTCCTTTTAATGCTTACCTGCCATGTTTACCAATGTATAAAGCAATATATAACGGTACAATGATTTAATTCTAGCGTTCCAAAATTCATATACATACTGGTTTTCTTTATTACTTTTGATATTTTTCCCCCCAATTTTACCTTGACCTCTTGCTATAGTCCCTTAATTTTTGTGTTACTTTTAAAGATCACAGTAAGCAGGAATCAGGAACATTTATTTGTCATTTCATTCCATGCACCTGTGCACATGAAATGAAACAAAATATCGTTTCCCCCAGCCCACAGCAGTGCAACACAAAGACAAAAACACACATCCAGACTATAAAAACACATATAGACAAACTACAAAAAAACTACAAAAACACATATATCCAACATATCCACACAAAAAAATTCACTGTCCAAGAGAACAAACACCAGGATGACTGTTGAAACTGTCAGTCTGCATGGGCTAGGAGTTAGCTTAGCCTGCCCCTTCCACGTCCTGTCAGACTGCCCTCGGTGCTTCTTCCTTGGGTGCAGCTCCAGAAAGGGCCATGGTTCCTGGGCCCACGGTTCCTGGGCCCACCGGACACAGCAGACCAGGCTCTCCCAGCCGATCCAACGCCAGCTCCCAGCCAGACACCCTCAACACACCTCCCCACACTCCACACGACGACATCAAAAACACAGTCAATGCCAGGCGAGGCTGCCACCAGACCGCCATCGGTGTTATCGGAACTACCGATCTGCATGGGATAGCAGTTAGCTTAGCTTGCCCCACTTCCGCGTCCTGTCACACCGCCCTCAGTGTTTCCTCTTCAGGCACAGCTCCAGGCAGGGCCGTGGTCTCTGGGCCCAAAAGATGCAGCAGACCAAGCTCTCCCAGCCGGTCCAGCACCAACAAGCAAAGTGCCGAGTCTAATTCCTGGAAATGTAAATTACTTATTTGGCAATAAAACAGATTCTGATCTGATCTGATTCAATTTTTATCTGGTTCAATGTTATAGGAACAACCAAGCGAGATACTTAAGAGAAGCATTGCATTTATTTGATTTATAATAACAATTATCCATCATTGTAACCCACCATTTTGTTTTATAATGAGTGAATTTTGTCTTTAATCCCTGACTGGGGTAATCTTTGTACCTTCGGTTTGGGACACAGGGTCAGCCAGCTAGCATAGTAACCCTGGAGTAGGCTGAGGTTCAGCAAGGACACCTTATGAGTTATAGCCACACAGGGGACTGAAGCTTTGGGGCAACCCTACTAACTAGCAGGCCGTCCTTGAATTATAAAATTACCCCCCCCCCCAATTCTTTGGCAAAGAATGAAGGTATTGGACGAACATTTGTAACAATAATAATCATTACATTTATATAGCGGTTTTCTCGACACCCAAAGCGCTTCACATTGAAGGGGGGCAACTCACCTCAACCACCACCAATGTGTAGCAGCCACCTGGAGTGAGAGCATTTGCAACAGCATCATAATTTCACTGTCTATCCTCCTTGTGAAATACTGTAAACGGTAAAACATCACTGACGGCTTACCTCAGAGTTCCAAGAAAGCCTAAATTAACTTCCACAATTAATCCTCTTTTTATTCCCGTCAGTATCATTATAATTGAAAAAAAAAAAAAAACTTGGTCCATCTGCCCAGTGTTGACAAGTCATTTCAAATTCTTCTCTCTGAAATGTTATGACATAGGATTTGGCATCGCGGGCTCATTTCACAGACAAAGGCTAAATGAGAAGGCCTCCAAGCATTTCAAAACTTGATGGACACAAATTATGCAGCCCTCCAAACTCCCTTTGTGTTCCTTAATTGGAATTATAATGGAGGCTTTCTGTTATGGGCAGAGGCATTTTCTTAAAGTGGGGCTTTACAGATATTTAAAATGGATATTAACAAAAACACTCACCTTAATGCATTCCTTCCAGAGCGCCTGTGTTTATTAATGGAGGAGGAATGGATTAGCTGTTTCATTCTTCATGAAACCAGGACCCTGCATTATGCCCATGCATGTGTTGTGTTGTGTTGTGTTGTGTTGTGTTGAAAAATAAGCACCTCTGTCTCTTCAGTGGATGCGAAACCTCATGAGCTGGCCTCATTACTCCTCATCGATTTTGACGATATCGCCATCAAGTCAGTTGCAGTGTATTTATGTATGAAGTAGGTTCACTGATACTTCAGCCTGTACATGAGTTGGTGCAGCTCAAGGTTTTTTTTTAGGATCATTTTACTGCTAGTACACTTCGTAATAACTTTTATAATAACTAGTTTATGCAGAGTTTCTGTAGCATTGTTTACAAACAAGTTGCAACGTTAGTTTTTATCACCAAGGTTTAAAAAAAAGAGATGAATTAAAGAAGAAAAAAAAGAAAAATATGTCAAAAGCAAAGCTAGAGGACAGCTGCTAAAAAGAATGAACCACCTAAAGGGTTTGGCGGAATATAAACCGTGTTTAGGGCAAGAGAGGCACTATGGAGAATTACCCTGGTTAGACTAAGGGGTGGCCTAAGTTTATATTCAAGTTGTACTTAAGGAAAGGAGTGAAATGTTTGGTTTTTTTTGTAAAGCATGCATATGCAAGAACTAACAGTTTCTCAGATAGGAAAGACGTACATCATATAGCCGGTCTCTTATGCGGTATTCATGTGTTTAGTTTTGCGCCGTTGAGTAATATATCAGTAATCAGAAGATTTCTAAACCTGCCGTCTGGTTTGCAGTGCAGAGAAATGGACAAGATGGACGACATAGAGAGAATGACACATACGAGTCAGACACCAACTCATGATACCTTAAGTATGTGGCAGGCGATTTAGCCAGCTGGGTTGCTTGAGTGCCCCCATAATGAGACACTCCAAATCTTTTTGGATTTTTTCTCCCCAATTGTACTTGGCCAATTACCTTATTTTCCGAGCCGCCCCAGTTGCTGCTCCACCCCCTCTGCTGGGCTGGGGAGGGCAGCAGACTACCACGTGTTTGCTCCACGTGGGAGGATCACACTGTTCCCCCCGGTTCCCCGTCCCCCCTGAACAGACTCCCTGACCGACCAGAGGAGGCGCTAGTGCAGCAACCAGGACACATACCCACATCCGGCTTCCCACCCACAGACACGGCCAATTGTGTCTGTAAGGACGCCCAACCAAGCTGGAGGTAACACAGGGATTCGAACCGGTGATCCCCGTGTAGGTAGGCAAAGGAATCGACCGCCACGCTACCCAGACGCCCATAATGAGACACCTTTATTGCATGAATACCAATCTTGGAACCTAGAGGTTAAATCTTCTGGCGATGATTTAGCTCTGGGGACGATGGCCAATATTTTGGGGCTTCCGGTGTAGCTACTGGCTGCTCGCTTCTGTTTCCTATGAAGAATACCTTTTCCATGTGCCTGTCATTGTTTACAGTCAGATTAGCAACTTGAGACACAAAAATGGAGTTGAGAGACAACATCTACAACTGGATTATTTCACAAGTAGTTGACACGAGTCGAGCGTTTCCCCACACAATACACAAACACCAATACTTTTTGTATGGGTTTTAGGTCCAGATGACATTTAGGCCAATGCATTCTACTACCTCTTGCTCCCCACACGGAGTGTTACCAACATGCAGTATGTTCCTGTAGAAATCGCCGCCTACTCAAACATGATTGGTCAATACTACTCAGGCTAAAATGGAAATCAGAACGCTTCCGATACCAAAATCTTGTCCTACAGTCTACAGATTTATATATATATATACATATATATAAATTTGTTAAAAGAAACAGTCAACGGTAGGGGAAGTGCTCAACAAATAACTGGATTTTATATATATATATATATCATCTGTTAATAGAGATTATATACTGTATGATACTAATACCGTCAGAGGCCATTACCAACATGCTATATTGATTTTCTCCCATCCCAGATTTCCTACAAGGCAGTGAGCTCCTTTGACCCTGAACAGGACCTCTCCAACCAGAGTGGGAAAGTGCTTAAGCTGGGCAATGAGACCACCCACATGTTCATGGGGCTCTACCCAGGCTCTACCTACTCCTTCACCCTGCGCGCCAGCACAGCCAAGGGCTACGGTCCCCCCGTCATCACTCAGTTCACTACCAAGATTTCAGGTCAGCAAGGGCAATGGTGCGGTAAATGGTGATTGATTTAATACCTTTCCACAGATGTAGTTTTTCCATAGTATGGGATCAGGAAAATGTAATTGAGTATCCCTTATACATTGGTCAAAGAGCATTCAGCAAATTTATAGCATTTGTGGGGTTTTTTGACCTATATTGAGTTTGAGATAGGTGGGGTTTAATTGCCCCAGGCAATTCAAGATGGTGTCAAGAAGGTTGTATGTCACATAAATGTAAATTATATTGATATTCTCAAATTTTCCAGTGGTACTGTAAACTTCTTGACCCTTGTCAAGGAGGGCCAGAAAGGCACTCTTGCAGCAAGCCTCGGATTTTTAGCATCTAAGATTTACCATGAAAAGTATTTGTAGATACTGTTTTTCCCTTAACCCTGAACCACATGCTGTATTTTGCTAACTTCAGTTGTGTGTAATTTGGTTGGTAACTCACTGCATTTTATAGTGATAATTTCAACATACAGCAGCAATCCATTTGGCCAAAAAACAAGTTGTAACCATGCCTATAATTTCCATAAAACACTGCTAACTGTTCTGTACTTCAGGGAAAGTGGAGCTGAATGTCACTGTGTGCTGACTGGGATAGCAAAAAAGAACTAATTACCCCTCTCACTTGTTTTCTTGTACTTTTTATTCTGATGTATATTAACATCATAGAGGTGATATTTGGCTGTTTTTTTTCTTGCAATGACAGAAATTACTTTTTAATGAATGGTTTTCAACTTGGGGCTACTCTATGCAATTTTCTTAGTTTATTTACTATTTGAGTTTATGCAGAACAAATTGCACCCATTGGCGATTTGATGCTCGAGCCTCAAGTGGTCTGGTGCAACCAGGCTTCTCACACTCTTCCTGCATATATCATGTATATGTCTAGTCTCATGATGTTGGTGTAACAAAGAGGGCTTTTGCACACCAGGGAAGGACAAGCACTAATTTTGCGTTTTCAGTAGTTTTTTAATAAGTCAGTACATGGCAGAAGACAAAAAAATAGACGTTTCGGCTTCAAGCCTTTATTGTGCCGCTGCAACCTCATGATATACACTACTTGGCCCAAAGTATGTGGACATCCCTGCTAATTAGTAGGTTCAGCTATTTCAGCCATGCAATCTCCAAAGACAAACATTGGCAGCAGAATGGGTCGTACTGAAGAGCTCAGTGACTTTCAACGTGGCACTGTCATAGGATGCCACCATTCCATCAAGTAAGGTCATCAAGTTTCTTCCCTGCTAGATCTGCCCCAGTCAAGTGCTGTTATTGTGAGGTGGAAATGTCTAGGAGCAACAACAGCTCAGCCATGAAGCGGCAGGCCACATAAGCTCACAGGCCGGGACCGCCGAGTGCTGAAGTGCATAGCAAATAAAAATCACACGTCCTGGGTGGCAACACTCACTACAGAGTTCCAAACTGCCTCTGGAAGCAATGTTAGCACAAGAACTGTTCGTCAGAAGCTTCATGAAAGGGCTTTCCATGGCTGAGCAGCCATACACGCCTAAGGTCACCATTCGCAATGCCAGGCATCACCTGGAGTGGTGTAAAGCACACCGCCATTGGACTCTGGAGCAGTGAAAACGAGTTCTTTGGAGTGATGAATCACGCTTCACTATCTGGCAGTTTGATGGACCAATCTGGGTTTGGCAGATATTCTAGAGAATTGTGTGCTTCCAATTTTGTGGCAACAGTTAGGGGAAGGCTCTTTCCTGTTTCAGCATGACAATAACCCTGTGCACAAAGCAAGGTCCATAAAGACAAGGCCCTTGACTGGCCTGCACAGAGCTCGCATCTCAACCCCATCCAACACCTTTGGGATGAATTGGAACGCCAACTGTGAGCTAGGCCTTCTCCCAACATCAGTGCCCAACATCACTAATGCCCTAGTGGCTGAATGGGAGCGACTTCCTGCAGCCATGTTCCAAAATTTAGTTGGAAAGCCTTCCCAGAAGAGTGGAGACTATTATAACAGCAAAGGCGGGACCAACTTCATATTAATGTCCATGGATTTGGAATGAAATGTTCAACAAGCACATATGGGTGTGATGTTCGGGTGTCCACATACTTATGGCCATGCAGTGTATATCAAAAGTACCAAGGATGTACCTCTCACAAAAAACAAGCACTGCTACAGTACCAAACTTGTATCGTGTAGCTTTAACAATTGTTGTGCGAGTAAAAAAAAAAAACCCATTCCCTTGGTTTTGTCTGTAGCTCCCTCCATGCCAGCCTACGACCAGGAGACCTCGCTGAACCAGACTGACAGCACCGTCACCGTCCTGCTCAAGCCCGCTCAAAGCAGAGGTGCACCTGTGAGGTAGGCTCGTTTACCAAAGGCAACACACACACACACACACACTGTGAAAAACAAACTACAAACAACAATACAGAAAATGTGTTACTGGGAAACCACCCTAAAAAGCCAGCAATTATCAATACATGGCCCATGTGGGAAGTGGGTTGCCAGAGATTTCAGTACCTTCCATTCCTCATTTTTTTATCAGCTTTATTTGTTTGTGGATTTTGATCCTGTGGAAAAAAGAGCCATAGCCTTTGAAGATGAGAACAAAGCCTGGTGGAAACAAGGCGAGCTTCAGGATCTCCCGCCTGGCCAGTACATGTCTTTTATGTGCGGGGCTGCTCACCCCAAGCCACTGTACTCTTCTAGGAAGCAGAGGAACTCTGCCCCGTTTGATCATTCATTTATTATTAGACAAGCTGTACCACTATTTAGTTTCAAAACCAAATCCTTGGACATGAGTCAACATTTTGCCCCCCCCCCCCCAGCCAACACGGGCTTCTGGGATATTTAACAGTTCTGCTTATTTAATCCCTTCTTTGTTAGTCATGACTAAACAAGGTATACCGCCGTTCAGCGGAAAGAGCAGGATCTCTAGACACAAGTCGACATTTTGTGCCACCTGTTTTCAACTAAAAACGGACAGTTCCCTTTACATTGTTGGTACTGCTGTGATTTTTCTTTTACTAGCACCAGGGTTAAATTCTGTTCTGCTGTTCATCAGTGTTTAAGGACACACATCCTGATTTCTGCAAGCGAGAGATGTTCCCAGATCAACCTTTGATAAGCTAACCCTGACCCTATCTATTTCTTTCAAAAGCGAATCAGATTGGATAAATGTTACAGCCCAGAGACATTATGTCAGATGTTGACCTTGAGAACCTGAGTCTACTGTGTCCATCGGCTCTTGGAGGATCTATGTAAAAACATTTACCCCAGAATAAGATATCTACAGATTTTATCACTTACAACATGATAGCAAAACGATCAAATTTGTTACAGTACTCCTATTGATGGTAGTGGACTGAAGTCATTGCCTGACAAAGTTGAAATGGTAATAATCAAATTGGCAGTTGTCATTTTGGAACTGTGTCAAATGCTCAACTTCAGATGATCACTTTTTCCCCCCAATATAGATATAAATTGTTTTAGCATGGAAGACTTGATATTTTCCCATCATATCTAATGACTTGTATAAACCTTCCGTCCTACGGCGTTGCCTAGCTTGAGCCAGAGAGACCCCGGGAGAGTGGGCTGACTTGTTCATCAGAAGTGGGATAAACACGGTGGCTTGCTGTAAAACTCAATTTTACACGTTTATCTCATCTGAGTCTTTTAAAGATTACTGCCTGGAGATCTTTAGTCAGGCTTGTCAGCTCATGTTTACTGTATGTGCTGCCTAGATTAATGCCCCGGTGCCACGTAGTGGGGCCTGAGCGAAAAAGACAGAGTGATCTGTTTTTTAATCTCCTCGCAGGTACAATTCGGAAGGCCTTACTCGGTCTGCCATTCTTTCACCGGGCTAATTACAATGAACTAATTATAATTAACGGAGCGCCATGAATCAGAGCTTCTATTAATTAGCACGCCGGGCTTCTCTTTTGTTTACCGTTGGAAGGCGTGCTCGCCCCAGCACCAGATGAAAGACTGATTTGTCTGTGGAGATATAAACTTCAGTTTGAGCCCCACTCCATTCTGTTCAAGAGAGACGGGACATAATTGTGTGCTAATGCTTTACAGCGTAATCCTAAATATGGTTTTTGTTATCCAATTAGTTTTACACGGGATACAACAATATCAATAGCCCTGTTCTGGTGCTAGTTAATCAAGAAGCAAGATGAATTTTGATATGGCAAATTGACATTTAGAGGGGGGTATCTGTGCCGAGCCGCTTAAAGAAGTCTATTAAAACAATTCATCACTGATCATCAGTGCAGTTTTGTACACGGCACAACGGTACCTCGGAGCTCATCGGGTCGTCCTTTGATCAGGGCCGAGGCGCCCCACGTTCAAACTCCAGGGTTTTCTCAGGTACACTTTTTTTTCTTTTTTTTTTCCCCAACCTCTTTAAATTTCTCTGGACTCGAAGGCCAGTAGACTTCCTTCATGTGTGTGCCCAATGTCTCGGAAATATGAATTGCAAAAGAAACAGCGGTGTTTGAGGGCAGCACAGAGGAGAGAGATTGCGATGCAGGTCCAAGACGAGACACTGCCAGGCTTTTGAAGGTGTTTTTCGTCCTCCACCTCGAGTGGCACGCGGAGTCCTTTGAAACTCTAAAGTGACTATAAAGCAGCTTCCGTTCCACAAAAGTCAGTCTGATGGGACGTTCTGTCTGGACAGTAATGAAATATTTACGCATCTGAATTTTCCGGTCTCAAAGGGAAATGTTTGGATGTATAAGCAACAGCTAGATAATGCAGTTTGTAAAAGTGATTTAGTTTTATCTACCTAGAAATTAAACTATATCTTATCACAGCATTTTATCTCATCAAAAGGGTCAAAATTTGCTTTGATGTTGTGCCATCAATCCTTTTTAAGAGTTGTCTGTTTTTTTTTCAGAAGCGTATCTCGTTTCAAAACTAACCTCATATTAAAAAAAAAATTGCTCAGAAATTGGACATTTGACAGGGGAAAGCAGCAATCCGCACCGCCTCAGCAAAGTGTACCGTTGGACAGCGCTACGATTTGGACGGCAGACTTGATTTGATAGCGCTACGTTGCACACTGATTGGGTTTGGGAAGTAATGCCGCGCCAGACGTGTGAATTTCCAATAGCAGATGTTCTGCTGCGTTCCAGGATGTTGGGCTAATTCAAGAACATCAAGCTGATCGCATCTCTTAATGAGAAGAAACACGACAACGATGTCACCTTCACTTCGCCATTCTTTAAAGCTGTTACACATTTGATATATCTCGCCAGACCTCGCCAGCGCTGAGGGAATCAGTTAATTTTTTTTTTTTTTTTCAAATTTGTGAAAGCTCTAATTTATATTACATCTCCGAGATGGATTTGGCTACTAAGCTCCGGGGACGACATGTAGCTGGGAACAATTTTAACCAGAGGGTACGCTGTTCCTTTAAGAGGATTAGTGATCTGTCTATCAGTCATGTCGTGTTAAACTAATGTTTGCAGTGGCCCCTCATCAGGGCCAGGAGACGCCTCCGCACACCCCGGCATTAAAATAAATGTTTACGTACCTCTCTGGAGAGAAATGATTTGGGACGCTTCCCTTATCATTCACACCCCTAAATCTGCAACTCCTCTTTCTCTCTTGCCATAACCTTTGCCTTGAGCAAGCTTGCACACGGGCATGTAAATGGAAAGAGCTGCGAAACAAGGCGGTTTCCGACCTCGTAGCCGCCATATTGAGGAAAGTGAGTTGCACCAGTACCCTGTGGCACCAGATTATCTTTACCCAGCCATGGCCTGGAAAGCTGTTATGTGATTCTCTACAGTCTCAAAATAGGCCCTAACTTTCTTTGATCGTGGTGTAGCATGCGTTAATAGCTGTGCATGCACGTGACGCACGCTTTTTTTACGATTCAATGGTGAACATAATCTACGGCGCCACCTAATTTGTTTGCTTTAATGGTTTATGGACACAGGGGATAGATAAAGAGCGAGAAGACAGGAGCACGGATGGGAGGATGCTGGTTCAGGAGAAGTGTGTTACTTACGACCCCTCTTAAATCAGGCAGATATAAGGCCACCATAGCACCGCTCACGAGTTCGATTATGTGAACGAGGGGGCCAGGGGAAGCGAGAACCGAGAGTGATAGAGAGAGATAGAGAGAAAGAAAGGGCATGGTGATTAAAATGCTCCCCATATCCCTTCCCTCATCTGCTCAAACAACCTGAAGTTCCTCCCCTATCAGCCCACATGAAAAATAAATCTGAGTTTCAGGTCACAATCCAGTCGATGCCAAGTCAATCCGCTATAATTGGTTGGCGTCACATGGCGGCAGGGCTAAAATCTATCGGGCAGTCAGGCTAGAGGAGACCTAATTGGTGTCAGCACAGGTTGCAGCGTGACTGCAGGAATACAGGTCTGCCCTGCTGGCCCCTCTGGCAAGACCACTTTTAACAGCTTATTCCATTCTTCTTAGACACCCTCTGTCTTTATCCATCTCTCTCTGTCTCTCTCTCTCTCGCTCTCTCTCTCCCCCTGTGTGTGTGTGTGTGTGTATGTCTCTCTCTCTGTCTCTCTCTCTTTCTGTGTCTCTCTCTGTGTCTCTCTCTTGCTCTCTCTCTCTCTCGACACCTCTCTCTTCTGCTCAGGGAAACATATTGAGGATTGCCAGTGGTTTTTTTCTCTCTTTTTTTTTAAAATTAGCCGCAATTACAGCGCTATAACAGACACACATGGTGTGAGGCTCTCTCGAGGCCTCCTTTTAATCCGATATCCGTCAGTGTCTGCGAAGGCCAACGGGCTGTTACCAGAAACTGGTAACTAACTCTGTTCCCTGTTCAACATCATCACCCTGCCTAGCAACGCCGCTGAAGACGGCTCCGTAGCATCTCTAATGGAACAACACGCTTCGCTCAGCAGACTTATCGAGACATACGGATGGATTATTCTCATTAAAGTTAAATGGATTTGACTCGATGCTCTGCTTGGCATCAGATCAGATGAAACATCAGCTTTTTTTTCTGTACATCATTTTCATGAAGGACTGTGGTTCTCTAGCCATTGTGGATTATGTTCGTTTTTATGGGGGGGGGGGTTCTATTTTTTTTGTGTGTGTTTGTGTTTGTGACCACTGATGTCATGCTAAATCAAGCATGTGACTAAATGACTTTGGTCTGTCAAAGTGTCTCGTATTGTAAATTGTGAACTCAGCATGTGGTGACAAGGTGTCAGCTGCTGAAAGGGACATTAACATGACATCAGTAATCGCACAAAAAATTAACAGCAATTTCCATTCAACTCACCGGTCACTTTCACTCTGCATGAGCGGTAGAGGTGAGAAATCATACATTGCTCAAGAATCATGAAAATATTGCTCTTAATTGTCTATATAAATGCATACATAGTTATTGGAAAGATGTTTTCTAATAAGGATTTACCCGTACCTGTACTGGTCTCAGATATCGAGCCGATTCCAGGCTAAAATGGAGTATCTAAAAGCCGATGCCATGAGCCATGACTAACTTGTCATGAATAGAAGTAAAATCACTGATTTGCTGTGTTTTTTGCACATGGAAGTCTGTATTTCTTCAATGGTGGAAAATTAAAATTATTCCATCCCAATTATTTTGCCCATTGACCCTAAACTAATCGCCTAAGGCTGTACTGTTTGGCGAAAGTAATGGATCATATGGGTAGGATACTTAAAGATCCTCAGGATCTTTAAATAGCCTCAAAAATAAACTCGGGGCATCTGGGTGGCATGGCGCTCTATTCCGTTCCCTACCAACAAGGGGATCCGGGGTTCGAATCCCCGCGTTACTTCCGGCTTGGTTGGGCGTCCCTACAGACACAATTGGCCGTGTCTGCGGGTGGGAAGCCGGATATGGGTATGTGTCCTGGTCGCTGCACTAGCGCCTCCTCTGGTCGGGCGGAGCGCCTGTTTAGGGGGGAGGAGGAACTGAGGGGAATAGCGTGATCCTCCCACATGCTACTTCCCCTGGCAAAACTCGTCACTGTCAGGTGAAAAGAAGCGGCTGGTGACTCCACATGTATCGGAGGAGATGTGTGGTAGTCTGCAGCACCTCCTCAGATCAGCAGAGGGGGCAGAGCAACAACCAGGCTCAGTATCGGCAGTGAATAAGTGATATCGGTGCTTCTCTATTTTCTAATCCAAACTAGTAAACCTGGTGACTGTCATGGTCTATACTACTTGCAACACAGAACAAAACATTTCGGTTGAATTTCAAATCCATTGTGAGGCTTGTTTTTGTTTTTTGCCCCATGTGAAAGTGAACTGGTATTTCAGATTTCCACGCTATGGAAGCGCCTCAGCCTTGGAACACTTGTAGCCTTTGGCACTTGGTATTTCGCCCAAGGAAAGGAAAGCAATCCTATTCATATTGTGTCTGTCATTAAGTCGAGGCACAGCCACATCATCATATCATAAGGAGCCACCCATGGGGAGCCAGCCTTTTGTTCTCATTCTGCTATCTGCAGATTGATTTGGAATATCAAGTGCCAATATGGGTGAATCTTCAACACAAAAAGAGCCAAACAAAAAAGCCGAAGATTGAATGCGTTGTTGTCGCCAATGTGATTTGACCAGAACTGATACCAACCATTGCATTTTTTTTCTTCCGCCGCTCTTGGAACTTTTTGGAAGGTGGCAAAGTATGAATTTAAGAACATCTGCGTTATTCAAAAAGTTCTTGAATTTATGTTTTGATGAGCTGCTTTACAGCCATATGGATACTGTGGTTCTGATGGTGGGTGTGATTTGCTAATGTCAGATGAACCCTACCCATCACATCAGCCTCCCAGCTGTTTCCAGCTTCCATCCAGCCTCATCTCTCATTTCTCTGCTGTTCTGCGGCTACTTAAGTGGCTCCCGCGTACCGATTCCACCTGCCCTCTGACCTTCTCTCTCAAGAGGGGACAGTAATTAAGGGTTGATTTCTACTGCAGACTCTCAGCAGAATTGAATATTTCATCACCTCCCATTCCGGCACTAAATAGGAGCACTCCGAGGAGTTGGGACACGTCCACCAAAGAGCAAAAGGGGATTCGTTAATGACAGGGCGAGCGCCTTATGATAAACTGTGGGGTTAAAGTGCACATGCTGTACACAAAAGGGGACATTTAATCATCCGGCACCGACCACTGGGGAACAATTGATCATTTCCCGGGGTATTTGGGAATATGGCAACTGTGGCGTCAATTTTCCGAAAAAGAATTTTCTACTCTCTGTTTTATTGATGAGGCCTGGGGTGCTAAGGCTGCATGAGGCGATGTTGTTAATGGGAACTCCTGTAATTTAATTAACTATATTTACATACACTGCATATTCAGTTCCCAGATAACCTTTTCATATGGCTCAAAACAAACCCAGAATTTATGACAAATTATCCAATCCAAAGGTCAGATTACCATTAGTCAACATTTATCTACTTGGTTGGCTTGTAGCACATGTCCTCAGCTCACATCAGGCTTGTGATCTGAATTAAATGTAATTCATTTTTTAAAACATGGGGTGGAGGGGTGGACTGTAGGTAAAATTTAATTCTGGTTTTCTGTGTAAGGTAAAAAGCATTCAGAACAGTACAGGAGAGAAAGATAACAGCAAAAGAAAGATGGTCAGCTATGCTGAAGTGAAGGCCTACATCATTAAGAATAGCTGGCATCTTAGGGCGTCCAGGTAGCGTAGCGGTCTATTCCATTGCCTACCAACATGTGGATTGCCGGTTCGAATCCCCGTGTTGCCTTCGGGGCTTGGTCGGGCGTTCCTACAGACACAATTGGCCGTGTTTGCGGGTGGGAAGCCGGATGTGGGTTTGTGTCCTGGTCGCTGCACTAGCACCTCCTCTAGTCGGTCGGGGGCACCTGTTCAGGGGGGGGAATAGCGTGATCCTCCTCCGCGCTACCTCCCCCTGGTGAAACGCCTCACTGTCAGGGGAAAAGAAGCGGTTGGCGAATCCACATGTATCGGAGGAGACATGTGGTAGTCTGCAGCCCCTCCCCGGATGAGCAGAAGGGGTGGAGCAGCGACCGTGGTGGCTCATAAAAGAGTGGGGTAATTGGCTGGATACAACTGGGGAGAAAAAAACGGAAAATACCCCCCCAAAAAATAGCCGGCATGTTGTAGGTTTGAATTTGAGTTAAGCGATCACTACTAAGACCCTTAAGGTGTAATGTCCACAACCGGATGAATTAGTGAGGTTCTTTCATACGTAGCTCCATGTCCTGCTAAACCTTACCTAAGACGTGGAGCGGTCCCGTGTGTAGCAGTAAACATAAGTAGAATGCCATTATGTCATTCATTCAGTTTGTATTCATTTGTAGACATTATTTTAAAAGGTGTAGCAAGTTATTCGTGTTCCAAAAAACCCTCTACCCTTGTTTCATTTTGGAGATTTTTTGTGCGTGTGTTTTTCTTTTTCTGTCTGTTTGGTTATATTTAATGAGATATGCAGTGTGTGTGACATTTAAGCAAACAACAGAAAAATGGTGTCGTATTAGTTCCCTACCAAAAAATTGTTTTCAGGCAGGGATTGTGCTCGTTGCAGCCTAAAAAATGCAAGACTTTCCTAGTCTGACAGTCTCCTACCAAGCCTTACCCAGCACTTATCTTTTACTCTTACCCAGTCCTCAAGGACCCCTTATCCTGCAGATTTTCATTGTAAACCTGCATAGGTAGCCCTGCTTGTACTCACTCAACTAATTATCTCACAGCACTTCATTATGCAAGGTGTGCAAAATCTGACATAATTCATTGCTGATTGGTTGAATAACTACAAACAGGTACCTATTCAGGGTTGCAAAGAAAATCTGCAGGATAGGGGGTCCTTGAGGACTGGGTTGGGAAACACTTTTTTACAATATAGTGTGTCACCCATTCTAATAGTCAGTAAATGCATGTTATGTCAAGAACATTAAAAGGAAAAAAAATCCAATTATTCATCCAATCATCCATTTAATTATTCATTCATTCACTACTCACCACTTTTCCTGCACTATGATTACTTGTTCGGCGTTTTCCTGTGGAAGCCGATGGAAATCTAGTCTCCAATCATGGCTAGTTATTCTCCATGGCAGCTGTAAACTGCCCCTTTGTCGGGCAGTGACTCAATAGATTTACCGGGCGGATGCGAGGTGCATACTAACATGAGCGTCTATAACGCAGCCAGTCTCCCCTCCCAGCTAAGTGGTGGGCTCAGAGACAATGTCATCTCTGTCAGAGGCACAGAGGGCTGCAGTTTTGATCTAGCTAAACACCGGGCTGAAAAAGAAGGGAAATGGAAAGAGCCGTTGACCTTTTGAGTCAGTGAATAATGAAAAAGCAAATAAAGTCAGGCCCTGTGCTGTGTCACTGCTCATTTCTTTTGCACTGTATTTGGTAAAGTTCTCTCCATTTACCATTTTGAGGAAAACAAAAAGAAAGTTAAAAAAAATTTTTAATAGGTCTTTTGTATGTTCATTTAAATGTCAGCGTGAAGTTCTTTTTGAACACCGGCACACATACAATGTGAGAATTAAAGCAGAAATGTTCTGTGATCGTGCAACTTTGAAGGATGTCTTTTTAACCTTTTTTTCTCTTTTTGTAGTGTTACAAGAGTCTTCATCTAACAAATTCTTTTGTCAGCAAGTAGCTTTCAAAATTTTGAGGAAATTTGGCATTTTTTCTCTTTGCTGCAAGCATTTCTCACTAAAACAATTGGTACAGTAGTCCGAGTTAAGTGTCAAGCTTGCTGCAAGCAGTTCCCATTGGTTTCAGTGATGAAGGCTCACAATGCCACTAAATTAAAGGTGAAATCCGCAATTTCTTTCCATTAAAGATATAAACAGTGGTATCCAGAGACTGGAGAGTGTCTCTAACCACAATGAAGGTGCTAGTTATTATCATATAACTTGACTTCATTGTCCAGATGGATAAAATAACTATTTATTAAGGGAGAAAATTTTCAGATACCAGTTTTAAGCTCTTTATGGTCAGCATTGATGCTGTGCCCTCACAGGGTCCTGATGGAAACTGTAAAATCTGCTGTGGCGACCTCTGAAAAACGGGAATAGCTGAAAGAAGAAGAAAGTGCTTTTGTACGTTCTGTCTGGATAAGAGAAATAACAGACTAATAAACACCGCCATTACGGACTATACAGATATACCTGGAGAGGTGTGCCTAAGATGGAGGAACACATTATTTTGTTGTCCCTAGCTTGTGGTGATGTTAGCCACAGTAGCCTTTGTCTCCATTATCACTAGACTGTGAAGGGGTATGAGTTGGTAACTTTGCACTCCGCAAGTGCCTCCTACAAGCCATGCTCCTACAGCGACCAACACAGTTTGTATGTAGTTTGCCATGTTTGCCAATGTTAAAGGCTCTTCACGTGTCTTGATTTCAGTGCATACCAGGTGGTGGTGGAGGACGAACGTCCTCGCAGGGCAAGAGGCGCAGCGGAGATCCTGCGCTGCTACCCGGTTCCCATTCACTTCCAGAACGCCACCCTGCTCAACTCACCGTACTACTTCACCGCTCAGTTCCCCGCCACGGGCATCCACTCGCCTCAGCCCTTCACTGTCGGGGACAACAAGACTTACAACGGCTACTGGAATGCCCCTCTGCTGCCCCAGAAGAGCTACAGCATCTACTACCAGGCTGTCAGCACAGCCAACGGGGTGGGTAACCTTTGTGTATTGAGTCTGTATTGACAAAGATCGGAGTATTTTAGAGTGTAGACATTATTTTTTTTTTCTTAAAATGATTGCTACAAGGTGTCCCAGTTTATTATACAGCCTTAAGTAAGTTAAGAAATGTATTTATGAAGTGAACTGTAAGTTAGATCTGTAGCCCTGTTTTATAAACCAGCATTTCACTGATGTGTGTCGTAGTGAGACAGGGGAATTTATTGTTTGTCTACATGGCGTAAAACACCTGAATGGTGAGCGACCGACTGTAACACCACTGTTACAACAAGTGTTGTGTCTAAAATAAGTAATTTTTACAGAAATTGAGAAAATGATTATACAACCCCCCCCCCCACTAGTCCACAGGAGTGATTATAGTTGTGATGACAAACAGAAGAGAGAAAAAAATCAAGTCGCCGATTATTTTCGTTCGTTGCATTTTTATTGTTAGAATAAATGGGAATTGGGTCATTGGAGAAAATATATAACCTGCAATTTTTATGAATGCAAAATTCATTCTACCCTGCCTGACTATGAGGACAGTAAATCTAGACTTATTTTTATGGTTTTAGCTTTTTCGGAGGACACGCTGTAGCTGTAACTAAGGGTCCAGTCAAATGATTCCTTTCCCTCTCAAGCTTGCTCTCATCTGCTTGAAAGAGCACATCAAACAATACTAAATATTATGGTGAGCACAGATTTGGAGGCTGAGTAACAAACTGAGAAAATGGCTGGATGACTGGCTGGCTGCCTGACTGACAGACAGACGGACTGACTGACTGACTAAAGGAGACTAAAGTGGCTGAGTCCAGAACTCCCTTAGCTCAGCTGTATACATGCACACTTGTGCACATTTGCACCCATGCACGTAGCCTCTAAAAGACGTGGCAGAGCTCTGGTGAACCAGCAGCACCGTCTGCACTCTTAATAGGCTGCAGGAGGGCCGGCCAGGGAAGTGGACCTCTTAGCAATGAAACGTTCTCAGCCTCTATTATCCGGGGCTTGTTCGGCTGCCTTTTCTAATAGAGCTCCTCGCCAAACACCCGACAAGGTCTTGATCAACTACATCTAGGGGACGAGGTTGTCCTGTTGGCAGGAAAGTGTGGAGGGCAGGCAACGACACCAGGGTTTGCCGATCATTCAGGTTAGAGCCTCTGTCATCAAGTGGCACTTGGCGTGCGTCGCCAGCCCTCCCTCTTCCCACGGAGCTGGAGCAGACAGTTCAATGGCATTTTCAAGAGTCCCCGCAATTGTGGTCCTGAATGAAAATGGCTGTAAACAGGCTGCTTCAGCAGACCCAGCACTGAAAGTAACACGTGATGCATGACTGAATGTAATTGAAGAGTTTAGTCCGAGCAGGAAAACATGTTTGTCTGAAACTTCTCAGGGTGATTGCTGTTCCTTGAGCAAACAAAAGTGAAAGGAGCATGCAGTCTCTTGTAGACACGATATCAACCTCCACCTTTTTGACACAGACAACACTTGTCATTCTACTTTTAAAGCATTTGCTCTGATGCTGTGGTGGTAAGGTACACTCCCCACCTTCAAGCCATCATTAGTTATATTTCCGTCCAACTTCCAAATAAATTTCAAGTGAATAACTGTCACAAAATTAATCTTGCTGTGATGGACTGGCGGCCTGTCCAGGGTGTCTACCCGCCTGCCGCCGAATGACTGCTGGGATAGGCTCCAGCATCCCCGTGACCCTGAGAGCAGGATAAGCGGTTTGGAGAATGGATGGGTGAAAATGAATCTTGCAGATTAAAGTGTATATCTATTAGATCTGATTAAACAAGTAAAACCCGCAACGTAGACCTAGGTCATATGTTCATACTGAGACACCCATAAGAAACTAACAACCTTTTCTGATTGATGGGATGATATGTGTTTAAACGGGTTTCGGTTTAAAAGTTGTAATAAAGATAAATGGGGGCGTCCGGGTAGCGTGGCGGTCTATTCCATTGCATACCAACACGAGGATGGCCAGTTTGAATCCCCGTGTTACCGCCGGCTTCGTCGGGTGTCCCTACAGACACAAATGGCCATGTCTGTGGGTGGGAAGCCGAATCTGGGTATGTGTCCTGGTCGCTGCACTAGCGCCTCCTCTAGTCAGTTGGGGCAAACGCCTCACTGTCAGGTGAAAAGAAGCGGCTCGAGACTCCACATGTATCAGAGGAGGTATGTGCTAGTCTACGGCCCTCCCAGGATTGGCAGAGGGGTTGGACCAGTGACCGGGACGACTCGGAAGAGTGGGGTAATTGGCCGGATGCAATTGGGGAGAAAAGGGGGGGGGGTCCAAGATAAATGGCAGAAAATAACAAAAAGAGAGCTGTGTGATTCAGTGTATCTTATGTAAATATGGTAATAGTTAAATCCTCTAGACTTGGATCTGTGGTTTAAGTAGGCTGGGTTTGTTAATAATTTTGGTGTAACTTTTTGTTTCCCTCCAGCCCATAAAGGCCTGATTGGTTGAATGGAGTTCTTGTAAATATAGTTAGTTTATTATTGAGGTGTCTTGTTCCAGGGGAAATGTGAGCTGTTTTGTCCTAGATTAGTTGACAGTGTCATCCAGCGAGTTCTGGCAATTTTTGGATCAGCCTATAGGAGAGTTGGCAACACTTCAGCTCTTCTGTGAAATATGCCCTTATAAAACTCGTACCTACTGAACAGATACGGATTCGTGTCCACCAGCAACCTTTTTCAGAGACGTCTCTATGACTGCCGCAGGGAGGGAGTGCTTGAATAGTGTCGGATGAAAAGCAGGAGCTGGGTGCGGTTGTTGTTTCAGGATGAGATAAGATTCATGAGAAATGTTCCTTCTGCTTTCTCTTTATCCGTGTTGTGATGATACTCATACGTTAGGTTAAATGAACACAGGTTTCTGTTATCGGCACTTTTTGATTCAATTGGGTTTGTTTCTCAGTAGTAGCTCTGGCTTTCATTTCCTCTCTAGTCCCGCCCCCTCCTTGATTCTGATTGGTCGGTTGAACCGTACGTGACATTGATGAGTTGTGCGCTTCAGCAAACGTTAAAGATGTTTCTAAGTTGGAAAGAGGTCACGTGCTTCTGGTGCTCGGCTCTAAAAAGAGGTCAGGTCTCTGCATTGGATAAAGCGAGCTGAAAGTGCGACCTTTCCATAGAAAATGACAAAAAAGTCTCAGGCCGACACAGCCAAAATCTACCGGATGAAAATTCCGAGTCCTTACTTTTTTGGACTGAATGGCAGCAGTACTTCACATCTATAAGACTGTGTGTCCTCCTTTTGGTTTGCTGTTCAATTAAAAGTCTTAACATGACCTTCTCTGATGGCGCTTTAAACAAAAAGGCCCCTCTGACAGCTGTAAGGCACAGGACTGGGAATGTTTTTTTGCAAGGGGAGGGTTATTCCTCTCTCTCTCCTTATTATGCGTCCAGTGGCCTCCAACTGTTCCGCCCCTACATTGTGTTCCCATAGCTGATTGCACAGTGAGCTGAGGTTGAACACAGGGACACGGCATTCATGTCTTTTCTCCTCTATCACTCATTACCTCCCTGCTCCTCTTTCAGCCTCATTTTTCCAGGGCCACTGTTGATGGCGAACGTCTGCCAACAGTCGCCTTGATATTTTTCTTTTCTTTTATTCTTGTCCATTGTTGGAAGTTTCTGTCGAGCCTTTTTTAGATTCAGCAAAGCTTGCTGGTGTGTCGTTCCGGAGCCCAGCCCGTTGGGGCCGGCGTCGCTGTCATTGTCACGGGGCTTCTTGGTCCTCCACAGTGGATGAATACCTGTAGAAATCGGTGTTGGATCAGTGTCGGCTGACAAGTCAACACCAGCCCAACTAATCTGAGCTGTGGTCACCCCCTCACCTTGCAGTGTTTTGTGTTACACTTGATGGCTCCAACATGATAGGAACTAGGGAGCAGCACAGAACCAGCCAGGGTGATAATGCTGTAACTAAGGGTCCTCAGATATATATTGTATATTGTGTGTGTGTGTGTGTGTTTCTATTGTATATTAATCCCTGACCTTCTTTTTGTCCTCTCTCTTTCACTCGCTCCCTTTATTTCTCTGTTCCTACAGGAAACCAAAATTGACTGTGTGCAAGTTGCCACCAAAGGTAGGACCAGATGGCCTATGTTGAGTGTGGTCCACTGAGGACATTTGCTCTAAGCATGAAGTAAATTAGGGCAGGTGTATATATTCCTAACATCGCTTGCACATGATGTCTGAGAACTAACAAAAGTTAACATAATTTCATACCGGGGGTCTCTGAAACAGCAACACAGATGCTTTTACTGTACGTAAAAACTCCACTGTCATGCCCTAATATATGAAACGCCACAGCAAAAAAAAAAAACTTGCTAGCTATATTGTGTTCATTTTTATGGTTTCTATTCAAAGAAAAATAATTTTCCTTTATGAATAACCATAAGCCAATCCGTAGAATAATTGAAAACAGTTTTTTGTTTTTTTTTGTTTTTCACAAGCGAGATAGAGCCTGTGTCTGGTGAGGCCTGTGGGCACTTAGTTATGCTGCCTGTATGTCCTGCCCCAGGCAGGCAAGTGTGAAGCAGCCCTAAGAAGTATTGATCATGGAGCAGGATTGATAAGGCCAAAGGGAAACCTAGTCACATTCTGTCTCGGTCTGTAGCAGACCCCGTCACATGCCTCGACCATCTTGTACACTTTGAAACCGCACGGGGCTCCTCTATAGATTTCCTGTGGAGCCAAGATATCTCCATCTGCATAGCTCAATAGGCCGAGGTCAAATTGCACATACAGTGCTAAAAGTATGACAATTTCATGTGTAATTCATCACTCAAAGCTATGTTTGATAGATTGACAAATTTGTGATTCTCAGCATCAGGCCGGTTATGATACCAACCGGTGGAAAATTTCTTGCCCTTTTAACACGGCGAAAACAACTCAATAAAACTCTCTAATAATGGGTCTTGTACTCTGCCTCAGGGTTGCATGAGGATGGGAACTGTTTGTAAGGCTGTTTTCAGCTTCAGTTTGCTCTCTCTCTCTCTCTCTCTCTCTCTCTCTCTCTCTCTCTCTCTCTCTCTCTCTCTCTCTCTCTCTCTCTCTCTCTCCTCTCTCTCCCTCTCCCTCTCCGTCTCTCCCCCCCCTTCTCTCTCTCCCTCTGTCTCCGTATCTCTTCTCCTTCCCTACTTCTCTTCCCTCTTTCCCCGTGCTGCATGCCATCCCGGATCCACTGACTATACTCAGCCGCCATACTCGTGACTCAGCTCACAACCCCCTACATCCGCATCGCACCGGCGGCTGGTGACAACCAACTAACAGGTCAGACCCTTAGCTGTCCTCACATTTTGCGACCATCTCAGTTACTCTCACCACAACTTGGTGTATCAGCTGCCTTGTCTAGCACAAGCACCACCCCGAACATTTCCCCAAGGGGAGGAAGCAGTGGGTCCGTCGCATGTGTTTTTCAATGAGTGTTGATTGTTTTTTGTTTTTGTTGTGTTTGCCTTTGCATAAAATCAGTGTTATTACTTCATCAAGTTGCAGACATTGTCTTCTTCTGCTGTTTTGATGTATCTTCTCCAAGTTGCCGTACATGAAAGACCTGTTTGAGGTGCGATTGTTATTTGATGTGTCAATGCTGTTGATTTTTTTTTTTTTTGACAAGGGTTAATCCCCTTTCATGAATATTTCTCATTATTTCTGGGAGATTAATCGCTGGTGGCTGCCGTCATAGCAAGCTGTGCACATGCAGAGGGATGTTTTCAAGTGCTCGCTGTGCCGATCGAGAGAGTTTTCACTGCATCTTTGTAAGAATACCGCCACCATTCAAATTATCTATGGTTCCTATTTGCTGTGCTGCCGGTGTATGAATATCCCGTTATCACCCAATTCTCACAAGGTGTGATGGGAAATATTGACTCGTGGCAGCGAACGTACAGAGCCCACAACTCAAAACAGGGATGCTGCAGGATTCCTGTAAGATTAGCCGTAACGGCGCCCGTATGGAGATGGAATCAGCTCTACCCAGCCAGACGTGATTGTTAATATGTCATCCAGTGTTGATCCCCCCCCCCTCCGCTCTGCCTTAAACACATATCCAAATAGAGGCCTGGCTGTTGATAACAGCACACCAAAGCAAGAACAATATGTCACCCCAGGCCGGGGATTGATATTCCCTGATAGAGAGGGAAAATGGCCACGATGAAGAGAGCAGGAGGCCCAGTTTAACATATTTACTTGACATAACAATTTGTCATTTTAAATTTACTCCTGGTGACGAGGAATAATGGTGTTATTCAAGTGGACGCGGTTGAGATTCCAGCGACGACCCTCCTGCTCAGAGTGCTTCTTATCTCAATTCGCAGAGAAGGCGCTGTTAAAACAAGCTACTTTCCTTATGCACCTTCCCTCTTGTCTCTCCCTCTTTCTTTTGTTCTGGCTACCCCCCCCTCAAGCCGATATTTAATGTTTTGGTTATTTCAGGCGGTTTTTATCTCCTTGGGTATTATCTTTCCCCACCCTGCCCGCCACCATTTTTCTACGGCCCAGCAACCATTGGACCCAAAACGTGATTAACCAGGGGTAGAGATGGTGTGCGCTTATCTCCTGTGTAGCACAGCGCGGTTCTCAGAGCCCCGATGTCCACTTACAGCCAGGCTGTGAGGGAAGTGCTGGGGGACAAAAGGGAGTCAGTTACTCAGAGAATAAACACCCTAATTGCTCTGAGGCTCTATATAACAGTATCGGTATGTGATGGTCTACAGGATGCCAGTATATTGATAACAGCCCAAAAGCTCAATCCAATCTAAAAGAGGAGATATTGGATGAAGCATAAATGTGATTAATACTGATATTGATTAATATTGTGATTAATATTGGCTTGCATAGAGAATTAACTCTGGTTTGTAGCCTCTAGTGATATATTTATCACGCTTTTCTTTGTGTTTTTAATGTTTCTTTGTTTTGCACTGTGTGGTGTTTTTTTTTTTTTTGGACAGGAGCAGCCACTCATAAGCCCGATGCTGTGGAGCCCGAGAAACAGACCGATCACACAGTGAAGATCGCGGGGGTCATCGCCGGCATCTTGCTCTTTGTCATTATCTTCTTAGGCGTGGTGCTCCTCATGAAGAAGAGGTAAGCCGACCAAGGATGCTACTCTGAGATAATGCCACAGATTTGTAAAAGGAGGCTAAAGTGCTTGAAACCTAAAATGTGCCCCTAGATGAGAAGTTTTTCTTTTGTGTGTTTATTTATTTATTTATTTATTTCACTTTGTATTTTTCTCCCTCCTACGGCAGCATTGTCAGTGTCATAGTAAATAATTAATTTGATTATGTTGATACGCTCCATTAAGGCTGTTTACAGCCATGCGATACAGTGTGCCATGAAAAATTAATCCCTCTACACAGCACCCATCAAACACACGGCACTTCAGTGACATCAGATTGGGAATAGGAAAATGTTCTTAAGGCCCGTGGTATGGAGGAAGGCCCGGAGGAGATAAGAAAGAAAATATAAGGATGGGTTCAAAGGGAGAGAGGATGACCGCGTAGCCGGAGGCTAAGTTTACATTAGCCCTGTATCCCATAATGGAGAAACGGCCCTCTGAACATCTCCTGGCAGTTGGGGGGGGGGTGCTAAAGCACAGCAAATATCGAACCCCTTCTGTCCACAGCGAGGGTTGAAATAACACAATGTCAGTTCCTGCGCGTGTCCTCAAGATTACTTTGGCGGGCACTAGCTTGCTTTACTCGATATCTCGATCGAGGACAGTGCAAACAGAATACTTTGACAACACTTCCCAATAAAACTTTTATTAGTTGTACTTCTCGCAGCACTTTCTCCTCCGACGATTGCCTAGCTTCTATCAGAGTGTTAAGGTCACAGAAGAAGAGGTAGCTGGAGTTGAGTGGGAGGGTGTAGTTGCCTGGTAATACAGTCGCAACGCTCCTCATTTATTTTGATGGTAACGCAAGATCCTTCATTACTCCCCACCGAATCCCTGTCTGCGTCGCATAATGAACAGTGGCCTTTGTGCAAATCAGCACACAGAGAGACAATATTAGTAACGGAATTGTTTTCAATTTGCCTTTATCAAACAAGAGAGGGAGGTGATTTCATTGGTTATATTTTCTTTAATTTGCTGATAAAGAGACGATAGAGTTGTGTTCAGACTTTTAAATCTGTCTAGTGTCATCCTTGGAGTTCAGATCTGGTAACTTTTTCTTAAACGTGTATGAAATTATGTGGTCAAAAAAGGTGGATGTAATGCTACTCTGCTTGTGAAAGTTGCATCTGAATCGCCATGAAAGGCTGTCGCCCGACTCTCAGTACCGTTTTGATGACAAAGTTCAAGTGTGTTTTGATTGTACAGGGCCCCCTTCCCCCATGACATGACTCCAAGCAATCACCTTTGCCTCACGATCACTGGTTAACCTCCACGTATGCCACCATATCTGGTTTTGTTCATTTCTACTCTTTTTTCAAACATTAATATATTTTTACTTTTTCTTTCCTGTTCATTCCATCCCCTCCCCTCCTCCACTGCTTAAATCCTACCACCACCCCACTCGGCAGAAGAACCTATCACTCCTACACTTACTACCTGTAAGTAACCACTTTGTGTAATGTTAGTGCCACGCTCTGTCATCCACATACACACACGCATGCACGCTCTCACACAAACACACACTGAGTGTTTTCCCTTGCATGTGAAGAGCCATGTCATCCTCCTCCTGCCCAGAGCTATGCAAGGTCCATTGTAAGTTCTGCCGGGGGAACGGAGGATGCTGCTGTGATACATCTTCACATGATGAGCACATCTCACTGTATGTCACATTGGCACAGCATCTGAGCGCAGTCACACCGTCTCGCAGCACAGCACCACCCCCATACAACGAGAACATGCTGAAATGCTTTGGCAGACACCGTTTCTGCTTGACTCTCAAGGAGTTTGTTTATGAACTGATGAGCTAAACCGCCCCAACGGTAGCTCAGCTGCCAAAATCATCTCATGTAAGGGGGGGTACTTTGGCCTCTGCATTTTTACTGAATCTAAATTTTTCATATCCCCTCTGATGATTTCATCTTTGTTGGCTTGTCAAAGTCAGATTTTGTTTTGAAGTGACCGTCATAATGCTGTCAACACATTGGTTTTACAGGGACGTCAGTGAGCAAATGCTAATGCTTCACAGCATTTAGCATATTAAAATCAATATCCGGACTCCAAACTTCTATAATGCTTAGAGATAAACCTTAATACATTTTCAGATCTATTGCACTGAGAGTTAAGCATGAAGTCATATGTTACCATTACAAATTTGGCTTCCAATGCATGTCAGTTATTTTTTTATATTATTTTTATTCTTTCCTCTGTTGCTCATTCTCAACACTTCATCCATTAAAGCCATGTTAACTTGTGTGCTTCTGCTTCCCCTCTTCTCATGCATGGTTTTTGAATTTTTGCACGTCAGTCCCATCCACGCAATGGTGATGGTGGAGTTGTGTCCGTAGCTGACAAGACTTTTGCATCACTGTCAGAGTAGATGGTGTGATGACAGGATGTAGCTCTGTTCTATTCAGATGTAGATCTGTTTAGATCATAAAAACAATAGTCCCGGCGCTTAACTGGGGATTCTTTGCGAATATTGGCCAGCGATTCCAAATCTGAACCCCATAACAGTAAAGAGGCTTACTCTGCTGCCCCGCCCATTAGCTGTAGCTCATTCGGTCCGCCTGTAAAGTCTTTGTGATGAATGCCAGCTAATCTGTCTCAAGATGACTGTGATCGGGGGGTACAATAGATGCCGTCTCACGCCAAAGCGCATCTCAGAATACACCTTGAGATAATTATAGTCTGAATACTCTGCACGTCACTCATGCTGGAGCTTGGCTGTCTTGAATGTAAAGCCCTGATCGCTTACAGTGACGGAGTGGGGGGCAGTAAAAGCTGTACGTAACAAATGGAAAGAGATGGGCAGCGTTGAGGTAAAACAGACTAGTGGTGCACACCCTTGCAGATTTCCACCCTTGTTGTGAAATTTTAGATTTTCGCTGAGTCAAATCAAAATGTGTATTTATTAATTTAAGATTCAGAGTGATTAACTTTGTAACATTGAGCATTAAGGGATGCTTGTAGCAATGGTAGCTATTTAGTTATTTAGTAAGTACAAAGATGCTCTTTGTGCATCATGTAAAGATTATAACACATACAGTTCATAGGGACGTCTTATTTTAAGTGCAATAACGTAACTTGAATGAATGGATTTATAATTAATTTGATTTACCATGTTTATTCTCAGTTTGTAAATCTCACAATAGGCATAGGCACAAGTCCATGAATACTGGGATGGCATCCAGCGCTTTACCTGTGCCCCCATCCATAGGGTTAGTGGTTGTGTCAAGAAGGGCGAATTACAAGACCATACCGGATCGGTCAATGCCCAGGTTAACAATGACCGCCATTGGTGCTGTGCCCTCACAGGGTACTGATGGAAACTATAAAATCCACTGTGGCAACCCCTGAGAAACTGGAAACAAGCTGAAAGAAGATGATTCTCAGTTTGTAAATCAAACGAGCCATCCAACAGTTGCTCAGGGAAAAAATAAGGTCATCTGGTAACTGGAGGGTTGCCAGTTCGATCCTCGGCTCCTCCTGGCAAAAATGTCAAGTTCTTGAGCAAGACACCTAACCCCTAACTATTCCTGTTGAGATGGTTGACATCGGTGACAGTGGGGGGTAAATAGGCATGAATTGTAAAGTGCTTTGAATGGCCATTGCAGCAGGAAAAAATACTACATAAATGTAGTCCATTTATTTACCAACCTTCAAAACGAGGAATGAGAAAATGTGATGGTGAAACCTAAAACTTTCACATCTTTTTGAGTTTTAAACAGGCTTGTGTACATTTGTTGAGTTTGCAAAAAAAAAACGAGGTTTGGGGGGGGGCTACGACTGATTTAAAATGTTCTCTAAAAGGCGTCCAGCTAGCATGGTGGTCCATTCTGTTGCCTACCAACACGGGGATCTCCGGTTCGAATCCCGGTGTTACCTCCGGCTTGGTCGGGCGTCTCTACAGACACAATTGGCCGTGTCTGCGGGTGGGAAGCCGGATGTGGGTATGTGTCCTGGTCACTACACTAGCGCCTTCTCTAGTCGGTCAGGGTGCCTGTTCAGGGGGGAGGGGGAACTGAGGGGAATAGCGTGATCCTCCCACGTGCTACGTCCCCCTGGCGAAACTCTGCACTGTCAGGTGAAAAGAAGCGGCTGGCAACTCCACATGTATCGGAGGAGGCATGTGGTAGTCTGCAGCCCTCCCCGGATCAGCAGAGGGGGTGGAGCAGCGACCGGGACGGCTCGGGAGAGTGGGGTAATTGGCCAATTGGGGAAAATCCCTAAATAAATGAATAAATAAAGTTCTCTAAAAGCAATTTTACATTGTTAGGACAAAGCCATCTTGAACACGAGTAAATGCACCCAAAATTCATGTCCTTAAATAAATGATATATTTCGCCCTGAAGAACTTTCGTTATGGAGGCTCACAGTCGTCATCTGCAGTACTTACCACTGTTGACAGCCTTGGGATCGCAACACTTCCATGATTGATGGGCCCCATTAATACTCTCACGCATTCATCACACAAAGGCAAGGCAAGACAAGGGCCTAAAGGCAAGGGAGCATCTTACGGATGCCAAAATATGCACTTTGGCCATATCCCCAGAGGTGCCTGCAGGCGTTCACGTGTAACATGACATCAGTCAGCATGCAGGTTATCGATTCGGTTATATGTGAGATCAAATGTATGTAGCTGCCGTTCTTCAATCGGGTGGTTGTACCGGCATGCCTCTTCATCTGCCGTTGGTGGGCACTTGGGAGGGATCAGGGGCAGGGGCCAAAGGTTGCGATCGGTTCCAAATCCCCATGAGAAACGGCATAATCCATCAATGAGCTGGGAATGTCAGGTAGCGATACATTCATCACCCTCTGACTTACTTGTCAGTTATGCTAAGTGCTCCCTCCCCCATCCTCATGTAAGAGATATGTTGCTGTCTATGGGCCCCTGTCTTTATCATAAGTTTAACTGATGTAGTTTTCACCATACATTATTATATAGAGATTCGACCTTTGGTACTATCATCTGATTGTGTTGGCACACGAGAGGTGTCGGGAGAATCCAGAGACTTGGAGGATCTTGTTGAGGTGCTGTATAGAGGTGAGATTTGGTATAGAGGTAATTGTTAACTGCAGTTGATGGAACAGACAGCATTGTCAGGTTACCAATATTGTGTGCAGAAGTCAAAAGCATATCTCCAATATTGTCATCGACATCTAATTGCTCATCCAGGACTCATGCAAATGACCAACTTCATTTGGGGGACACTTTTTCCAGCACCTACAGTACCATGAATATAACATTAGCATCGATTGTGTCAATTTTTAGCATAAGTGGAAAACAAACCACGAGCCCTACACTGTAAGGTAGAAAAAGAACAGCCGATTAAAGCATACATCTCCTGTGAATGAACCCAACTTTCCTTAAATGACTGATAAGTGCGGCTTCCTGTTTTGTTATTATTAAGAGATCACGATAGATTCTGGTACATGCACGGGGATATAAGTTGTGGGGGAGGGGTTTTGGGGCCAATTACCCCACTCTTCCGAGCCATCCTAGTTGCTGCTCCACCCCCTCTGCCGATCCGGGGGGGGGGCTGCAGACTACCACATGCCTCCTCTGATACATGTGGAGTCACCAGCCGCTTCTTTTCACCTGACAGTGAGGAGTTTTGCCAGGGGAATGTAGCGCGTGGGAGGATCACGCTGTTCCCCCCAGTTCCCCCTCCCCCCGAACAGGCACCCCAACCGACCAGAGGAGGCGCTAGTGCAGCGACCATGACACATGCCCACATCCGGCTTCCCACCCGCAGACACGGCCAATTGTGTCTGTAGGGTAGCCCGACCAAGCCGGAGGTAACATGGGGGATTCGAACTGGCGATCCCCCGTGTTGGTAGGCAAAGGAATAGATCACTACGCCACCCGGATGCCCCAAGTTGTGGTGTTCTTTTCTATGGAAAAGATTAGCTTATGACTGAATCCCTACCCCCTCTTCCACCCTTCATAGACACACCATAATCAGCATCATCATCCTCCCTCTCCTTCCCTAACTTGACTTCATAAAGCCCTCATTTCCTCAGCGCTCTCCTCCCCACACCTCACCTCCCCACACTGCGGTGTCAGAATGTGAGGGCTACTAAACCTACCATGTATAACACAATGTGCTCAGGGCAAACACCTTCATTAAACCCTACAAGTCAGCCTGAACGTGCAGCAAGAATCACATTAATTGGTACAAGGCATGCACATTTGTTGCACCTACGAGCTCTGCATTTTGATGAGGAGCCGGAAAGGAGGAAAAGAGGAGTAAGAGCAAGAGATTGGGATGTCACGCTCCGAGCGATGGAAGACAAATTTTCCGCTGAAAAAAAAAATCGACAACAGCATATGTTAATAACTATAAATGTTAGTGCAATATGTTGCTGTCATCAAAAAAAAAAAAAAGCAATGGCTGCTGTGCCTGCGATGTCAACCTGCGACAAATCTGCAGTGTCAACAAAGATAATCTGTCGGAGAAACATGACACTGACTATGAAAAATTGATGGCTATCTGGAGTTGTTTTGCTCACAAAATAGTAACATTTTTGGAAATGTAGGTTGTTTTTTTCTACTGAGCAGTGAATAAATGGACAGTGTCCGTGGTTGAAACCCTACACAGTCCATGTAAATGTACACATTTTACTCACTATATAAAGCCGTTTCCATCTGCCTTCCTTCATACAGGCCATAATAAACATTAAATCTTATGCTCTTCCAGGATCTCCCCCGGTCCTTTGCAAAACAAATACACTTTAGAAAATGAAAGCGAAGCAATATCACAATACCACTAAAATCACGGTTTCTTGGGTAGCTGCTGGTTTTGTGGACAATTCATTTCTGTCGCTGTGCAGAGGCTCCAAAGAAATGAACATTTTCTCAAGGTCATTCTTCGGTTTATTGTTTTCTTTAAGAAAAAGAAAAAAGAAAACATGATGTTAATAGAATCAGTGAGGCCAGCGGTTCAGCATGTCCTGCCAGTAAATAGTATTATGTCCAGCTGAATAGAGCGCACATTCAAAATACTTCCTCTTTGTTCCAACTATTTCCATCTCAGTTTGAGCTAGTCAAGTGAACGACGGATGGTGAAAATGAATGGATTGGTTTGGAGGACAGATGAATAGGGGATTAAATGGATGGGTAGATGAATAGATGGATGGATGGATAAATAAATAGGATGCTCATAAGTGAACATTAGGGATAGTCAGAAATTTCATGACAAGGGGTGTCCGGGTAGCGTGGCGGTCTATTTCGTTGCCTACCAACACAGGGATCGCCTGTTCGAATCCCCGTGTTACCTCCGGCTTGGTCGGGCATCCCTACAGACACAATTGGCCATGTCTGTGGGTGGGAAGCCGGACATGGGTATGTGTCCTGGTCGCCGCACTAGCGCCTCCTCCGGTCGGTCGGGGTGCCTGTTCGGGGGGAGAGGGGGGACTGGGGGGAGTGGCGTAAGCCTCCCACGTGTTACGTCCCCCTGGTGAGGCTCCTCTCTGTCAGGTGAGGGGAGGCAGCTGGTGACTCCACGTGTATCGGAGGAGGCATGTGGTAGTCTGCAGCCCTCCCCGGATCAGCAGAGGGGGTGGAGCAGTGACCGGGATGACTCGGAAAATAGGGTAAATTGGCCAAGTACAATTAGTGAGGAAAAAAAAGAAATTTCATGAGAGATGATACACACACACAGGCCTAGAGAAACAAAAGGATTGGGATACACTGTGTGTCTGTGTGTTAAATGACAAATGAAGCCTTCTTTGTCCCAGTACCTACAAGGTCTAGGTTGGGCTGTGGAGCTGAAATGAGGCCCACCATGAGTTTTTGAAGCGCTTGTTTTAGAAGTTGCACTGCCGTCTCCCCCACGAAGAACAGACATACTGACAAACACACAACACTGACACACACACGAACCCTACGACTCCCTTTTTGTGATATAGCTGAACCAGCCGGCTTCGGAGCTTTGCTCGTTCAGATCCCAGATATGACAGACAGGCCTGACGTGTGCTGAACCGCAGACGATCCCTCTAATGAGAGTTGCCTGATATAGTTACCTGGAGTGTTAGCTCTGTGTTTTACTTCTGCAGACGCCTCTTCAGTCTGTCACTCAACATCCCTTCACATTTATACTGCCACATCCAGCGCCATTCAGAGAAATGTGTGGTTTTATTGTTAGCGCACGCCTGTTGGCAATCAGCCATATAAATTGGGTTGCCGAGGCTTTCCGTATGTGCAGGATAAAGCCTAACTATCTAGTAATATGACAAATGGTCGTGTTCATCAATGCGCAAACAACAATCGCGCTGTACACATGCTTGCACTGTTTCTCGCTGCATCAGAGTCCATAATTCAGCCATCTATCATGACATTTTCCATTCTTACAAATGAGGAGAGGATGGCACGCCAATTAATCTTCATCTAACACCCACGGTGCCTAGCTAACATCCGCATACTGGTGGTGCTCCTCACTTTTGGCACTAGTTAACAGCAGCAGAGCCTGTCACACCACCAACGCTTGTACTCCTAAAGCTCCACCGCGAGGGAAAGCAGAAAACCTGAATCTCAAACGGAACAAGAAGAAAAGGACGGTGACACAATATTAAAACCAGGATTAAAGTGGTTTCATATAGGCTCTTGCACACAGTTCACACAGTGCAGCCCCAATCTTAATATAACCTGGGGTACATACCACCTGCTCTCCCCCTTCACCCTCTCTCCTCCTCCTCCCTAATACAATATGAGGCAACAAGATGGAAAAAAGGAGGGGGATGCAAGACCGCCATTTTGTCCCCGGCTCTAATTGCAGATTAGAGATTAAAAAACAAAAAGAGTCCGGCAGATGAAAATGTCACTACTTTGTCAGTCGGCTTTGTGAGAAACCGCTCCGCTATTAGCCTCACGTCGTGGCCTTCAGAGCAAATGACTGTTGGAAAGGCAGCAGGGTCCCGGGGCCATATGGCACAAGACAGCGACCAAACAGAATAAACAGGGCAGGTTTGTGAAAACAAAGCAGCGGGGCACGTCATTAGACGGCGGTCGTCCATGAGAGAGGTTGCTACTCAAAACAGGCAGAGGGGTCACGCGGCGAGTAACAAAGTGGCAGGATGTGTGCGAGCGCTGCCATTGTTAATTCTTAAAGCGCTCGCTTGTTTCCTAGTCGGTGACAGGCAGACGCCACGGTGGATCCAACGCTGAATTAGGTTTCTTTTCAAGCTGTTTCCTGTTGATCTGTAGATGGATAATCAACATGTGGTGAGTTCCGAGACGATGGGGTGTTTAACTTCTGGCCATAATAATAATCATCATTATTATAATATTGTGAGACTTTGCTGATCCCCCAAAGAAAATTTGTGTTGTTGCAATCTGACGTCTTTGGAGTCGGAGTAGACTGGGACAGCTAGGAAACAGAGCGCCTGATCATTTAACCTTTGCTTGAAGGACACCGTTCACTGGAGCCGCCTGCTGTTTTTGTTTGTGTTTGTGTTTTTGTCTGTTCCTGCATGTGTGTGTATGTTTTTTTTTCTTCCCTTTATTGTCTAGTGTGTTGCTGTGCAACTGCTGCAACTGTTCTTGTACTTGTGTGCGCGGCAAAACAAAGCTGTGGTTTTGTCGATGACAGAAGGTTTCTTGGCTGCGTCACATAAACTTGAAGTAGGTCGATAAAAGCAGGTTGACTGTTTCAGTTCTGCCTTCAGCATCTGATTCTTCCATTCCCCTATACAAAGGCTAATTTTAAACCATCGTGGCTGCTGATAGATTGGGGTTATGGTGGCGCACATTTCTCTTACATATAGGTGTCCGGGTGGCGTAGTGGTCTATTCCATCGCCTGCCAACACGGGGATCACCGGTTCAAATCTCCGCATTACTTCCGGCTTGGTCGGATGTCCCTACAGACAAAATTGGCCGTGTCTGTGTGTGGGAAGCCCGATGTGGGTATGTGTCCTGGTCGCTGCACTAGCACCTCCTCTGGTCGGTCGGGGCACCTGTTCGAGGGGGGGGGGGGGACTGGGAGGAATAGTGTGATCCTCCCATGGGCTATGTTCCCCTGGTGAAACTCCTCACTGTTCGGTGAAAAGAAGCGGCTGGTGACTCCACATGTATCGGAGGAGGCATATGGTAGTCTGCAGCCCTCCCCAGATAGGCAGAGGGGGTGGAGCAGCGATCCGGATGACTCAGAAGAGTGGGGTAATTGGCTGGATACAATTGGGGAGAAAAGGGGGGGTATATATATATATATACATGAAGGTTAGGTGAATCGGCCATACTAAATTGTCCCTTGGTGTGAATGTGTTGCCCCCATGATGATCTGGTGGCCTGTCCAGGGTGTCTCCCTGCCTGCCGCCCAATGACTGCTGGGATAGGCTCCAGCATCCCGCGACCCCAATTGGGATAAGCGGCTTGGATAATGGATGGATGGATGGATATATATATATATGTGTGTGTGTGTGTGTGTGTGTGTGTGTGTGTGTGTGTGTGTGTGTGTGTGTGTGTGTGTGTGTATGTATGTATGTGTATATATATGTGTATATGTGTATATATGTATGTATATATGTATATGTATATACACACATACGTATGTGTGTGTGTGTGTGTGTATATAGTATATATATAGTATATATATACTATATATGTCTTGCATATTTATTTAAACAATGTGACCACAACATGCTTGTATCCCGCATAACGCTCTGTCAGCCATATCAGTTTCTCACATTACAGGTACGAGTCATTTCTACCAGTATGCAATAAGATCAGTCACATTATCTTCTGTCTTTTTTTCTTTCTTCGTTTTATTTTGTTTTGTGTTTGCGTGTTTCTTTGGCTTTGTTATCCCATGCAGGAAATTGGCAAAGAAGCGGAAAGAAACACTTAACAGCACACGCCAGGAGATGACAGTAATGGTCAACTCCATGGACAAGAGCTACACGGAGCAGGGCACCAACTGTGATGAAGCCCTCTCCTTCATGGACACACACAACCACACCCTGAACACGCGCAGCGAGTGCGCGCTCACACTCAATGGCCGCAGCGAGTGCACCCTGACGCTCAACGGCCGAGGTAAGACACTACAGGAAGTGACACTGGACTCAGTGTCATATAGCATGTCTTCACCCACATCGGGGGGGGGGGGGCTGTCGTTACGGTCCCCTTTTTAGTGAGTAATTACCACACCTTACTGCCGAGAGCAGGGAGCTCCTGAGCGGGCAGGATGGTCTTTGTCTTTGTTGTAATGGCAACACTATTTTTACAATTCCTCCAAAGGATTTCTTTTTGAAAAATAAAATACCAGCAACTCCTATAAAACTCAAAATCTAAATGCAGTCTTTCCAAATTGTTCCAGTGTATTCTATAAAGTTGTATATGACTTTGAGAAGTATAGCATTCATAACAAGACATTCATCCACAAGCCTAAATGAATTGTTAAAGCACTTGTGCAAGGGCCATTTTCAATGATTTCTCAGTTTATGTAATTAGTTTTTATGCCAATTGAACTCAACAGCTATACATACATATGCATTATTAATAATTCATTAACTGAAGGCTGCTGAGTGCAGCTGTTCAAAATTTTAGACAGCCTGGAAGAGCTCTTTGATTGTGAACAGTTATCTTGAAATCCCAGACCTCACCTCCAAGGCTTTCAATTAAACAACAAAACACTCAGACAAGCCTTTACAAGGCGCGAGACTCAGCCCCTTCATTTCACTAGTGGCGTCCGTTCGGGTGTAATTCCTCCTCTGACCACAGTCTGGGTTGCAATGACAGAGTGGCGCTGTTTGTCCGGTCGCCACGGGAAGAATGGTCTGTATGTATGCCTGTCCTTCGATTTTTCTCGACAACCACTCATCCAAACAACTTCACACTCGACACTGCTCTTCTTTGGGTCCTCAGCAATACACCCACGTACTGTGAAGTCGATCGGATGAACGGTTGTCGAGGAAAAGACAGACAGGCAGACAGACAGAGATTCCTTCCATTTTAGTGAAGATATACATAGAGGAGGCACAGTACAGCTGGAGTTCTCAATGACTTATAATCACTTCATTATCTCATCTCAGGTTAAGTGTAATGCTTTGTTTTATAGACAGCTTGGCTGAGTCTCAGTGCCAGGGTTTGACCTGGTATAATCTCAGTCAAACCAGGCTCTGTCTCCCCAACCCTGCAGGGGATGAGGCCCAATGATACAGTGACCTTGGTTAACTGTCTGTTAGTGTGGATGTTTAAACCTATTTCTCTGCCTGTCAGGGTAAATGTCTTGAATATGTTTTCCCCCTTCTGCCTATCAGTGTAATTTCCTAAGTTCCTTGACTCCTTACCCTAAAGTGACGAGCTTATCAATTAGCATCTTCTCTTAAAATTGTCTTAGCAGAGGCTTTCATCTCCCCTATAAATCTGCCTCATGGGCTTTAAGCCATGGCCCTTAGCCCAATCCACATGCTGTTAGCATGTCTGTCTCTCTAGACACTGCAGGAAAACATCATCCAAAAGACTAGCAACAGACCAGGCAACTGCCAAGTGGCAAGATAATCACTGACTGCATTGTGTCTATGAATTGTTCTTAAAGGTCTACACAACATTGAAACAACATATTTTCACCGAATACTGCTGTACCTGCATACATCCAAGTCAGAGACATCGACCCTGGTGCTTATCTTGACATTTTAGCGCAATCTATACACTCTATACACAAAGCAGTGGCATTCAGCTAAGTGCTGCTTCTGTTGTTAATAATTGTGATATTACAAGCCATGGATTGTCGTAGGCTTCGCTATGTGATGCGATCTGAGTCACAACCCCCCGGCTCCGCCCTTCCTCCTTCTACTATAAATAAAAAAATTCGAAGAGGAGTATTTGAGCAAGAGATGTATTGAAATCGAGAGACAGCAAATAGTTATCAAGAGAGACAGACCAAAGTTACAAATTTTTGTATGTTTCAGTAGTTCTAATTTACTTAGTTCTTGATTGATTTTATATAGTTTTACATATGTTTTATAGTTATATATAGTTAGTTTATAGAATTAGTGCTTTTGCTTCGACTTGAGTGTTGTCCGGAATGAGTTTTTCCCAAAGGTAAAAAAAAAAAAAACAACTGCAGGGCGTGGTTTGATACCTGTAGCTCATCCTGACATTTTCCTCAGATTCTGGCATTTTCTAAATCTTATATGGGGTCACGGTTTATCTAAACTGGGGGTGTTTTGTTGACTTTTGAGGGGGAAAATTTTCGACTTTTTCTCCATATGTGTTTGTAGGGATAACACTTCATTAGCAGCCATAATACGGAGACATTGGCGGACTATCCATGAGTGTGAAAACTTACTTTCTGGTTTGTCAATGGGCAGCAGTGTATAAGAAAATGCGACTAATGACTCCAAATTATACATCTGTGTGTAGCGTTGTTATTCGCATATTCTTCTACAATTATATGTAGCACTGTCATTTGCATTTTCTTACACCATGCAGGCTATTAGTGAACCAGGAAGTAGTTCATTTGACATTCACAGATTTTCTGTTAGTGATGTCACTTGCTAGAAAATCTAGATGGACACTTGTCTGTACAATTTCGGTGATGTTTCAGAAACACAGAAAAGATTGTTCAGTATTATGACTCATTGGAGTGTTATCCCCACGAAATATATAGCGAGATGATGTGGAAAATTGTCATCATTTCTGTTTAAACAGCAAGACTATACTATACCCGACTGTTGATGCCTTGAATTTTGTTCTTTTGTCCCGTCTCCAGCAGGGTCCTCGCCCTCTTCCTTCACCGTGCCGAAGGCCAATACTCTGAGTACTTCCATCCCCAGCAACTCCTACTATCCAGGTGAATTCTTTGCCTTCGTTATTCTTGCATGACAACACAGAACAATGCAACAGTCAGGCAAATATCTTTGATTACAGGTTAAAAAGAATCTGATCACTCTTTTGATTTTCTGAAAAAATACTTTTTACATGATATGCTTACTGCACTTGCTTAATTTTGTATGAGAACATCAGCACAAAAATATGTGGCAGCTATTTGTCCCACTTGAAAAGGTGGTTAAATTGAATTTTGGTGAATTTATACATGCTACATCCCTATTTATAACACAAAACTGTTGACACCGTCAGCTTAGATGGATTTCACTAATGAACAATAATGATATAGCTTAAATTATATCTCTCACATGCTTAGAATAAAACCAGCTGATTCCTCTTCCCTCATTACAGTACTCAAAGGTATACTTGGTGTATTACTGAGTTGTGTGTGAGATGTTGAAATTAGTCTTTTAAAATGCATCGGGCCTCTTCCTTCATTCACATTAGTCAGTTTTTCACTGGTCTGGCCAGTCTGCCATGTTAAACTTCTTTAGAAACAATGATTGAGTTGTTTTTCGTCCTCATCCAATGGATCAGGGAACATCTAGGCTAGAAAGTATTAAGCAGTCATCGAGCATTACTTTTTTAATTACTGTTTTGTTTGCTTAACTGGATTCCCTTCATCCCGGTTTGTTTTATTTACCACACTTCTTTTTCTCCCTCCAACTTCTCCACTTACGATTGGGATATGAGCAGATCCCTTTGTGCCAACCGCTATCCTAGGTGAGAAACGTTTTGGCTTTTTTTTTACCCTCTTTTGCTGTTGTTTATTTATCATATCTCAGTAGAAAAAACATGTTTCAGTCACCAGAAGGTATTCACAGAAGTTAATTTTGGGAACCAAAAAATAAAGCACAGATTTCTATCCTGTTTCTTTTTGGTTGGCTCTTTTTACTGAAGATGGCTTCACCTTCATACCTGCCTGCCGCTTCTATCCCTTCCTCCTCCTCTTCCTCCTCCTCCTTCTTCCTCCCTGTCAAACGAGGGGCTCTCTCCTGGGCTGAGGCTGGCTTCACTCCATCCCATCCGCATTGCGTGTCGTGCGTGTGATGTCACATACGTCTTTGACCTCTCATATGCATGGACAGACATGTGGACTGGATGTGGAGGGGAGTGTCTGTGGGTGGAGGGCGAGGGCGGTGGGGGGGGCAGCTCGCCCCATCGCCATGGCTACGGTGTGCTACATATGGCCATAGCATGGGCACTGACACACGAACAGAAATCAAATACAAGCAAATGGTGAGGGAGGAATGCCCCCGCCCCCCCGTACCTACACCCACCCACCCTGAACATTCCTTTTCCAAAATTTGAAAATCACAATGTGTTCAGTCAGAGCATCTCCAGTCTGGCGTTAGCTGTGGGTGCCCCCTTCCTCCACCACCCACCCGACGCCCCCCCCCCCCCTTCCTCCTCTTCACTGCACATTTAAACTCCCCTCCCTCCCCCCAAACAAACAACCTTTTCTGGTATTCTTTTTAATGTCTCCCCCCCCCTGCCTTTGGCTAACTGCTAGTGACCTACTTGTTTTTGTTTTGGTTTCGCCCCAGTGTTTATTCATCCTGTACACTGATAAAATGGAATAATAAAGAGCGTTTTGTTTTTTCGTTAATTATTACTGGCGTTTGTCGAATATGCGGTGCAGCCCCAAAGTGTGCCATCCATACGAGGCGAACACAGGAAAATAACTGCAAAGTGGGGCACAAGCCCTGTAATGATGAAAAACTCAAGGCCAGCTACATCGCTCTCAGTATCACTAAAAGTATGCATAGTAAATGATTCTAAGTACACGATTTGCTATTCACTCTCATTTTCTCCCTTTAGTGCAGCATTAAGCAGTGTCTTTCATTGTTACTGCCATGACAGCTGCTTATGATAGTAGCAGATATTAATGGAGCATGGAATAATTAACGTGAAATTAAGGCAGCCAGAAAAGGTTAGACGCATCCAGTGATGGCGTATACTGTCACGGCGTTGTCTCATCAGTTGAGGGTAATGATCAGAACTGATTAGATCAGACGAGATATGTAATGTATTTGATGTATTTGATTTCCGAACAAACCTTTTCAAAAAAAAATTTTTTTTTTTTTAAATCCAGTATTGCACATGCAAATACAGTCTTACTGATTCGGAAAACGTGTTCAAAATGTCAGAGGTTCACAAGGTTTTGCCATTACCCCTCCTCCCCTCGAAATCCATGACTTATCTTATTTTTACTTTCTTTATTTTGTCTTGCACTGTTGAAATTGCCCCATCCATCCGATCAGCATCCCCACCTCCACTAGGCTTTTAACCTAGACACTTTGGACTGAGGAGGCATGTGATCTTGCCCTATAGCCTAGCTCTAAACTGTAACAAGTTGTCATGCTGTATTGTTGCTTATCCCCTCTCTCCTCTCTTCTCCTCTCTCTCTCTTCACATACGTAACCTCTTATGTATCTGCTATCTAAAAAGTGCCCATTAATGGTAAGTTTTCCCAAGTGGGCCCTGGGTTGGGGGAAGGAGGTGGTTTTTGCTCAGAGAGCAGGCCAACAGTGAGAGGCTGCTTCTGACATGGACATGACGTCACTGCATGGCCAGTGGAAATGTTAGCATCCCACCACTTTCCGTGCTGTGCCACCAAGCCATTAGCTTAGCATGATCACAGTAAAGTGCCTCATCGCAGCATCACCCCATGCATTGTCCTACCATCTCCGCTTCCCTTCTTCTGGGTGGTTGTTGTTGTTGTTGTTTTTTTTATCTTTCTTTTTTCTTATCGTGTTTTTCTTTTGGTTTTTTTTTATTATCATTTTACGGGGAGGGGTGTTGGTGGCAGGGATTGTTGAATCCACGCTGCGTAAGTGCGATGCTTCCGACGGCGCCTGCTGATACACACTCACTGTGGCCCACTGCACCCCCTCATATCCTCCTTCTCCTCTTCTTCTTCCTCCTCCTCCTCCCCCATGTTTCTGGACACCCTCCATCGTCCGATGGTGCCTCACAGCATCTGTGCCTCATCTCTGGATTACAGAATGAAAGAGCTGGAAAGGAACACAGGCATCCCTGTTACTCTCCATATGAGATGTAGCAGAAAAAAAAGAGACAGTATACCAGTAGATACTAGAAAGTGTTGTTTTACAACCACAACATGTACCCTTGTGAACACTTCACATAACGTTTCCGTTCGAAGGTCACACTGTTGCACCCTCTGGCTTTGACAGTGCACTTTTGTTTTTCCTCATCAGTAGGCATCTTGGGTGCTTGTAAGTGCACTAAGAAGGGCCCATAGGATGCCATAGGCCCAGCCTAGTAAATGGTTTCCAGCCACGCATTGAGACAGATGGACTTGAACCTCCCCACCACATTGACTCATCCTATTACTCAATGATGTTGTGTTGTTGTGACCATCCATAACAGACAGATTAGCACTTGAGAGTTGTTTACCATCGTGTGTCAGGCTGGATGGGTGACATACTGCTTAACGGCAAATGAGATAATACGTGCCACCTGCTTTAAACAAAAAAACAAGGCAGCATCAGTTATAACTGATGTGTGGCTACAACTAGGGGATACTGAGTTTTCTGTGAAGTTTGTGAGGGTAACTTTTTTAAGGCCGAGTATAGTACCCCCCGCCGTTGTCTGCCACATAGCATTTACCTATTCTGCATATTCAAATACTGTTGATTTTTCATTAAGCTGGATGGGGAAAAAAATAATTTACCACAGCAGGCGCTATGTCACCCATATGACACTGGTTCACATCTTTTGCAAATAATAATTAGCTAATAAAAAACCTCTGCTAAAACGCACCTCGCCATCCTGACCTGCCTTTGCTATGGTCTGTCCCTGTGTCTGTGTCCAAACAGATGAGAGCCAGAACATGGGCAGCGACACCAGCAGCCTGGTGCAGTCCCACACCCATTCACTGAGGAAGCGGGAGCCTGTGGACGTGCCCTACCAGACGGGTCAACTGCACCCAGCCATCCGTGTGGCCGACCTCCTCCAGCACATCACCCAGATGAAGTGCGCTGAGGGCTACGGTTTCAAGGAGGAGTATGAGGTAGGATGTTTCCCAGAGCAAACCCCCCCACCCCCCGTCCCGCACCCTCCGCTGCCGCCATAACCCACCGTCCCGGCTTGTAGCGAGGTTGCAAACACAAATAAAGCCCGAGGATAGACTTAAAACATCTCCACTGAGATACTCCTCACTGGGTTTATCAGTCCAGTACTAGGCTTCGTCCGTGTCCCTTCTCTCCGTCTCTCTCTCTGTCTGTCTGTCTGTCTCTTTCTCACTCTGTCCCTCCCTGTGTTTGGCATAGCTCAGCAAAAATGTTTTGTTTCCCCCCAGATGCACTTTTATGATGAATTGTTAATGTTCCCTGTCTCAGTGTGTTTACGGTGTGATTTGTTTTGTCGTTCATCTGTTCCTTGTTTGTAGCAATTGTGCATTTGCACTCATGTTGTGTGTACGTTTATGCTTTCACGCGCGCGCGCGTGTGTGTGTGTGTGCGGGTGTGTACGTGTCAAACTAAGCTGTCCCATTTCCCCTCGGAGACTCAATAGTTAAGACGTCGCCATACCTACGGGAAATGCATCAGCTCTGAAGTTGAGCGGCAAAAATGTTGAGCGAGCTGACCAGCCGCGCATTACCTCTGTCCCCTGCTTTATCTAAATCAGGTCTAATTAGCCGCCAGCAGTGGAGTCTCTTAAGGAGACCGTTGTCACACAACAGCCAGCGTCTGTAAACTGACACCAGGCCTCTCACTGACACCGAAATAAAAGATTTTGCCAGGGCACAGCATCACATCCATTTTCTCTCATTAGGGCAAAAGGCTGGCAGTGCTTGGCAGCACACCAGCCTCCCCTCACTGACCCGTCCAGCCATCCATTTATCCAGCTAGCCAGACCAGTGAGTCAGTCAAACCCGTCCAGCAGGCCAGCAGGGGCTGGTGGCACCATCTCTCCTCCATCGCATATCTTTCACATAGCCTCAGTGCCAAGACTGGGTTCAAACAGAGACGGTTTCACATCCCATCCAGATCTCACGTCACACCGGTCTTCCTCATTTACATGACGTTCAGTTTTCTGTTGCCTTTTCACTCTTTTAAAACAAGTGTTTTGTCCCTCTCCCAATCCTCTACCTTCATGTTCTTCCCTGTCCTCTTCAGTTTCCGCCTTTTCGTTAACCCTTCACTTGCTCTCATATATCTATTTTCTATTTATTCTTCACAGGCACAGCCCCTCTTACACGTCCCTTCCTCCTCACTCCTTTTGATATAGCCTGTTTCCCTCTCCCTCCATCTCCCTGCCTCCTCCATTTTATAGTACGGATCATGTTTATCGGTAATTTACTCCCTAGTTCCTCTTCACGACTAAGGAGGCAATGAATTAAACAATATAGTCTGTCTCTGACTGCAGCATTGGATCATTGCGATAGATGCGCTGCCCTCCAGGCCCAATCCGTTATAGGTAAATGGGTTTTGGGCTCACGTGGCCCAACACTGCACATGTGTGCGAAAGTCAGTCAAAAGCACAGTGGCAAAATGAACAGCTGCCTCTGCTTCCCCTTCTTTTACCCCCATTGTCACCTAGTTGGCCACAGCCGGCTTCAAACAAAGCCTGCGGGATGCTTGGGGAGTGTACCGGAGCTCATTCTCACTTGACTAGAGTGATTCATTTTGTATGTTGTGTTCCGATGCTGTCTTCTCTCTATCAATCTGTCTTAAGGTTAATGCCCTTTTTCACCGTTTATATTTTTTCACCGTTTATATTTTTTCACTTAATGAGCTTGGAGCCTAGTGCACCTCTAAACCTGTTGACTTACACTGTACTATATCTCTCTCTGACCCATGCTTCTTGTTATTCTGTACGTTAACTTTGGATCAGATAAATGAGGTAAGCCCATACTTTTGGTTATTTGTGAGTTTTCTTAGACGTGTAGATGGTGTCACTTTTGAGAAAGAGAGAGAAAAAAAAAGCAATCCAGACAGGTTGATGGTGCTTGCTGGCTGTTTTTTTAAAGCCCTGTGAGATGACAACGTCTCACTTGAATGAATTAGTCTGAAAAGGGCATTTACCAACGGAAGCTGTGTAATGATACCAAAGCATTTGACAGTGCACAGATGTTCATGGCTGAAACAGCGACACCTCAACAGTTGTCAACAAAAGGTTTTTTTTCCCAACTGCTGACATTGCAGGGCCCTGAGATATTCATGCTGTATCTTTGAGAATGTGACTGTGAATATTTTTTTTTTCAATTCATGGCCATTTTGTCCCAACACACGCAGATGCACAGTACTCCACCACCCAATACTTATGGCGCTTTATAAAGCTTGTCAAAAGCATACTCACACGCCTGTCCAAATCATTGTCTTCAGTATAATTAGCTAGCTCTGAAAAACAAGGATAGAATAGTTATCATATAACATTTGAAGTAAAAATGATGAGAAAACTTGTTTTTCCCCTCCTAAGCTAGAAGACTGTAAAATGTTTTGGCACATTTCACAATCTCTTTAATTCAGCATTGCTTTACTGTGCAACGAGTGGATGTGACCAGAGATTGGAGGACAGTAACTTCAATACAACGTGTTACACATCCCCGATTATGAACTCAATCGATGCATCAAACTAGCTGATAAACAAAATCCTCTTCTTGGAGACGTCACCCTGTATGCTTTGCAAGAGCTTTATAAGGCCATGGTTGATATGAGTCATGACAGAGTAAGTACTTGCATGTCCAGAGCCCTCTGCACGTGTCACGCAGCTTGAGTGGGCGGGTCGGTGTTGAATTAAGATAGGGTCAAATGTGTTGTAGCTGTGTATCACCATATCTGAATACATTCAAATATGCGAATGTGTAAAAAAGGTTTTTAATATGTAAAAAATATCTGAACAAGGTTTGCAGTTGTACATCAATGGTTTGCAGTTACAAAAAAAGGTTTACAGTTACTTATCAGATTTTCTATCTGTTTGTGGGTGAAAAAAGTTCACACTGAACTCAGCTGTATGTGTGAGCCCCAAGTTTACAGCTACAAATCAAATCTATGAGTACAAATCAAACATACAAGTAGTTTTGTCCCAGATTTGACGCTTCCTCCTGAATAGCAATGGGGATGCTGACATTAACATGTCGTTTGAATATCCAATAAGAAATATCATTTTACTATCCAATCATGGGGCCAGGTGGGCGGGCCTTCTTTGTTGTGACTCTGTGGTTGCAACCAAACTTGTTGGAAGTATTCAGCGCCATCTTACCCAGTTTTTGTGAGTAATTCTGAGAATCTGGAGCACCAGGACTGTAACTTTATCGCTATCTCACGGTAAGATGGGTTAACGACCCCAAAGTTTTCTATCTGGAGATGAAAGATATGTTCTGACATTAGCTTGTTATGGGAAGGGTACGTGAATGATAATAAGTAAACCTCTTCGTGGTTAGATGGCAAAATTGCCAGCATTCTCTGCTAATGTCACCACTGTGTTAGCTAGCGAGTTTAGCTAACATTAACAGGCCCTACATTGACTTTGCTCAAAGACATGGGAGCAAAAATTAGGTTATGTGAGTCTATCATGAGATAAGTTTTTGGGTTAGACGAACAAGCTTTCTGCTGTGTGGTAATTCTACACAGTACACAAAAATTACATAAGTTCTGTAAACTTCTGTATTTTATTTTCATTTGAAAAGGTAGAAAAAAATGTCATAAGGTTGTTTAACCTGCTATACTTTATTTGTATTTGGAAAAATAGGGGAAAAAATCGTAAGGTTCTGTAACCTGAACTTTTTTTTTTCATTTGAAAACAGAATTTTTTTGAAAAAGTTTATGTAACCTGGGGAATTTTATTTTGTTTTCATTTGGAGAAGTCGTTTAATCTGTTTAGCATTTCATAAGCAGATCTTTAAGTTGTTTGTTAAAGAACAGGCATATTTTTAATTAATACATTTATTTATTTATTGTATGTTTTTAACTCAGGTCCACACATCCCACACCAGAAAAGAGTTTCATTCACTTTTCTTGGAGTTCTCCGCCGGGCTATACTGCAGCCAGCTACTGAACCAAGGAAGAATAACAACAGCAGTGCATGCAGGCCAGGCAGAGCTTCAAGCTCACATGGAGATGTTGTTTAATACGACACTCCTAGTTGCTGAAATTAAAAATTGCATTCCATGCTTCCACACTGTTAATTATTTCAGTGATGTTTCACTCAGTACAGTGCAGATCTCCCCTTCTCCAGTGTTCAAACTTGGCAACAAACCACCCTTTTTTTTCACCTACCAGGAGAAAGGAAATACACGCCCACGCAGACAGAAAAACCAGTATTTTTCTGGCCATTATAAGATTTTGCACAGCGCCAAAATCAATTGAACAGGAAATATGGGGAAAAAAATGTTGTTAATATGCAGCGGTCAATGTAAAAAAAAAATTACCTATTAAAATTGTTTTGCCTGTCAGTCTGTGGATGTGCAGCCTCCTAGGTGCATCCTCGCATGAAAGCGACCAAGTCTGACATGAAATGACAGCGATCAGGCTATCATAATTTAAAAGCCCTTATTAAAAGACTTCAGATGTGTTTAAGTGTTGCGGTTTTCATGATCTAAAATGAATGAAGGGGAATGGCTGCTCTGCTGATTGACTTTCATCCACAAAACAATTTTCAGAGAACATAGCTCAGCCGTGGGAAAAATTGTATTGTAGCTGCTGAGATGATTTCCGACTGTGATTACTTGTGGTCTACTCTTGAAATTTGTATTTTTATAGCGGAGTTTTAAAGGTAGAATGAGTAGGATTTGTCGGTCGCGGTTTGTAAGCACAACATTCAAAGTTGGCCCCTCGAAGACATCAGAAGCGTGCGCCCCCTGACCACAGTTGGCAGAACAAATCCCAGTGTACAGGCCGACTCTGCATCACTCTTTATTCCCACCCTCTCCTTCAGTGCTCGCCAGCATATCCCGTTCGCCTCGCTATATTTGCGTCTTTTCAGCACCCTTTCCGCCATTGTCGTAGCTTCCTCTTGGATGCGTGCTTATGATCTCGATCTGGCACCTGGTCTCTATGTTTTTATAGAGTCCCGCTGCCCAACGGTTAACACCCAGAAACTTACATGGCTGTACACAGCAAAATAAGAAAATACAAGCAGAGGACAGGACCTCTGCAGATACAGACACCACTACACAAGTTTAGTGGGCCATAAGTGATGACTGAAAGGGATTATTTTTGTATAAGTCTATACATTGATTTTTTTGGAAAATGCTACTCTGCCTGATCTGACTCAATTGTACATGTGAGTCGTGCATGCACATGGTTGGCTTAGATCAGGCAATGATGGAGAGCATTGTGGTCAAGCTAGCTAGAGAGTGAATGAAGAGAGGGAGCAGCGATAATGAGAACAATCGTTTTTAGAAGGTTTTGAATCGCTGCAACCGTGAGAGGTTCTTCGTCATACACTCATAACTGTGCACAAAAACATTTAAGGCTGATAGGTCCAACACACACACGTACACACACACACACACACACACACAAAAAAAACCTACCGTTGTCTGAGGGAGATGGTGGCTGTCTCTCATCAAGGTCATCAGCAGAGGACATGGTGCCAGTGGAAGGGGCTGTAGGCAGCCGATGTTTGCTGGTTGCACCTTTTTATAATTTTTTGCAGTTGTACTCTATCTGTGGGCAAGACACCACAGGTCAAAAAGAATGTTATTATTAATATCATTATTCGCATTATTAATTTGTGGAAACAGGGATACTCAAGGTGTTAAATGTACATGTAAATAGCTTTATGAGAATAACCAAAATATGGCCAATACCGGGGGTATTGTAATATTTGTCATCTTTGTTACTTATCTGTGCATGTGACCATAGTACATTATATCCTTGACATTTGGGGAAGTTAGGCACAAATGGTTCCATGAGTGGTACTACAGAACATCGTCTCTTTCCATGCATTGTGTAGAAAACAGTTTATATTATGTGCTGGTATTCCAGCATCTGCAAGGACAGATCTTGGCCATGTGAATCTGAAGGTGATATGGAGTCAACCACATACTGAAGCGCTGTCATCTCTTCGTCAGAGAAGGGTGACTCAAATTCAGGGACCAGAACTCTACTGTCTGAAGTGTCAGGGGTCATCACTGCACCCTCCCATTCAGTGCTCGTAGTGGGCCGGTACTCACTGGTACACAGTACCAGCACTTCTACATTTTAGTCTTTAACGTACCGTGACTTTCTTGCGCACCGGCACTTCTCACAAGCTACCAATATTCTTTTCTGCCCTCTCCATATGAGGTTCTCTGGGTAATTCATAATGGTGCTAGATAAACTGCATTACCCAGGGGGCACTGGGGGCACTACGTGACGCTCACCTGTTCTCATTCTCACCTGTCTGCTTTACTGTCAGCGGCCAGTCTAAGTAATGTTACATTAACCTTGTAATGATAGTGTAAAGGACAAGTGGACATCGAGCATGGTGACGCAGAGGTGCTTCGTTTGTGACACACTGAAAGTAGAGAGAGTAGAAAGTATTAGATTTTGCTGGGAATACAAGGAATTAAGGGCACCTCGGCCTGATGACTTCACTGCAACACACACTAAAGCCAGTGTACATCATCAAATATGTTTTACTCTAGTAAGTGAAATGCTTGTCCCCTTTATTAAATACATGTATGTTGTGAACATCAGCAGCATCTCCTAGTATCTTTTATTCACTGTAGAAATTCAGAATGTAATAATGGTTTGCTAATACTGGCCAATACACCCGCCAACATGTGAATAAAGGGAGGGCGCCTCCATAGCCGAATGGTTACAGCGCATACCGCATGGCCACACGGTCGCAACGTCGCCAGTTCAATTCCAGCCTGCGACCTTTGTTGCATGTCATATCCCTCTTTCTCTCTCCGTCATTTCCTGACTCTCTCTCCACTGCCACTGTCTAATTAAAATGTAAAAATAAATAAAGTCTCGTCAGATCCGACTATGGCCGGACTCGAAGCAGCAATAATTGGCAACGCCGTCTTCGGGAGGGGGGGCGGAGTCAACTTGTGTTCGTCACATGAACGTGTGTGGGAAAAAGCGGTGGTTCGGCCTGGAGTCGCCTTGTCACGGAAGTGGCGAGGCGACTCCTTCCGGACTGCCGGCCGGAGAGATGCGGTTGGCGAACGCATGCAGTACGAGGGTGGGTGTTTGAACTAAAATAGGGATCGATTGGCCACTAAATTGGGAGAAAATCAGAAATAAAATTTAAAAAGAAAAACATAAATAAAATCTAAAAGAGCTGTCCGCAGTGGTGTAGCGGTCTAAGCGTCGGCTTTGTGTCGATGCAGTTGCCCACTGGGGACCGCGGTTCGCGCCCCGGTCTCGTCAGATCCGACTATGGCCGGACTCGACTAAGCAGCGATCATTGGCAACGCTGTCTTCGGGAGGGGGGCGGAGTCGGCTTGTGTTCGTCACATGAATGCGAGGCGAAACGTCTTCACGGATATATACCAAGTCCAGTTGCACTCGATTCAGTTCCTTTGGATAGCCATGACCTGGATGAATGAGAACATTCACAGACATGTCACATGAATGCGTCTCTGTGTGTGTGTGTGTGTGTGTGTGTGTGGGTAAAAGCAGTGGTTCGGCCTGGGTTCGCCTTGTCACGGAAGTGGGGGGGGGGGCGTGTTCTTCAAGACTGCCGGCCGGAGAGATGCAGTTGGCGAACACATGCAGTACGAGGGTGGGTGATGGAATTAAAATAGGGATCGATTGGCCACTAACTTGGGAGAAAAAGGGAAAAATTAGAAATACATTTTTTTTTAAAAAATCTAAAAGAAAGAATTTGTGAATAAGCGGAGTACTGTCGCTTACCTTTTTTTCCACTTCAAGCACTGCTCCCACTCAACATCTGAGCCTGTAAGGCCCTAAAGATGAGGTCAAAAAGAGGGTTTGGTTAGTTTACAAGTTTTTGTGAAAGGCACTGTTGTAGTGAAAGGCAGACGATCATAAAAATGTCCAGGCAACAGAAAAGTTCATCTACCTCACCTCAAGCTATTCCTTACTCGAGTGGATTTATGATGTGCCATTTGCCAAAGCTGATCATGAGTGTAGCTGCGCTGTCTGCAGGGGATGATCAGTCCAGCCAGCTCCCAATGTTTCGAGGGATGCTTGGAGACATGGTAGAAAGATGTAGTGAACACAGGTGTAATGCAAGATGTCAAGGAGACTGTCTTCATCAAGCATGTGAAGTACACAATAGCTGCAAGTAACAGCTATCAAACATCACACCTAAATACCCGTTATATATCTAGCTAACGCTACACTGGTATTTAGTGTCACGCCCGGAATTCCTCCGTTATGTTGCTTTCACTGCCTTTCTGCTCTACATCGCCGGCTGTGTTACTGTCTTTGCGATTCTTCGTGTTGGCAGTAAACCATCACATTACACTGCGTAACTGAATGTTTGAACAGGCCCACATTTGTTCAGTGAACTGCTAATGTAAGCACACACTGTCCGTGTATTTCTTGCTAACGTTATGTGATGTGCACGGGGGGAATCAGGTGGACCTGTTATTGCTAATCTCTACAAAATGTGCAATTTTACCAGCTAACCATAAAGAGATTAACTGATCATTTATGTACATTTCCTGTAATTAGCTAACATTAGGAACATCTCCAGGTAGAAAACTTTGTGGTTGTTAACCCAACTTACCGTAAGATAGCGGTAAAGTTACGGTCTTGGTGATCCAGGTTCATGGAACTACCCACAAGATGGTGCTCGATACTTGTAGAAAGTTTGGTTGCAGCTGCAGACTCATAACAAAGAAGCCCCCCCCCCCCCCCCGGCTGTGTGATCTGATAGTGAAATGATATTCTATGGTCAAATGATATGTTAATGTAAGCATACCCATGGGCTATTCAGGAGGAAGCATCAAATGTGGGACAAGACTACTTGTATGTTTGTCTTGATGCATGCTCAATAATCCATGTGTAAAAAATCTCAGAAAGTTGAATCAGGACATCTGGACACACAGCGTAGTGGGAGAAACGTTTCATCACTCATCTAAGTTGCTTCATCAGTCTCAACTGACTGCAGGTATCCCCGACCTTATAAACAATACAGTTGCGTTGTTTTCGGTTGTTATGCCACTGTTTTGTTTTCAAGGGTGGGGATACTGGGTGTCCAGGTAGCGTAGTGGTCTATTCCGTTGCCTGCCAACACGGGGCTCACCGGTTCGAATCCCCGTGTTACCTCCGGCTCGGTCGGGCATCCCTACAGACACAATTGACTGTGTCTGTGGGTGGGAAGCCGGATGTGAGTATGTGTCCTGGTCGCTGCACTGGCGCCTCCTCTAGTCAGTCGTGGTGTCTGTTCGGGGAGGAGTGGGAACTAGGGGGGAATAGCGTAATCCTCCCACATGCTACGTCCCCCTGGTGAAACTCCTCACTGTCAGGTGAAACGAAGCGGCTGGCGACTCCACATGTATCGGAGGAGGCATGTGGTAGTCTGCAGCCCTCCCCGGATCGGCAGAGGGGGTGGAGCAGAGACCAGGACGGCTCAGAAGAGTGGGGTAATTGGCTGGATACATTTGGGGAGAAAAAGTGTGGGGGGGGGGGTACCTGCAGTGATGAAACGTTTCCCACTAAGCGTGGTGTCCAGATGAACTGATTCCACTTGTACGTTTCATTAGTACTCACAGGTTTGGTTTGTAGCTGTGAAGTAGGGACTCACACATACAACTGAGTTCTGTGTGACCTTTTTTCACCCGCAAACAAATAGATGTGTAACTGCAAACATGTGATGTGTAAATGCAAACCTTGCTCAGATATTTTTTACACATTAAAAACTTGTTACATCTTCACACATTTGAATGTATTCATACAAAATGTTTTCACACATTCAGATACGGTGCTACACAGCTACATATTTTTTACACATTCAAAACTTTTTTTTTACAGCTTCACACCTTTGAATGTATTCATACAAAATGATTTCACACATTGGGATGTGGCGATACACAGCTGCAAGACATTTGACCCTATCTGGATTCCATAAGCCGGGACCTGGTTTTTACTCAAAGGAAACAAGTGCCACAGTTTTGGTTGAATCCGAGGTGTTTATCATTGTGTTTGATTGTTATCCCTCTTACTTTTGTGAGGAGAGATGTGTTGCATTCTGCCCTTTAACCAGTTTTAGCAGCTCGTCGGAAACCACGAATGAATTCTAGTCAATTTGAATGAGTCTCCTTTTCGCACATTATGAATGATTGATTATTTCAGAACAAAAAAACGTTTTATTCCTCCTCCGGGTTGCCACCCCCCCCCTTTGCTGTGGTGTGTATGTTTGGGTGTGCTGTTGTTCACTTAATGTAGGTCTTCCCATAATGTGTGTGAGTGCAACGAAAGTAGGAAAAGCTCCTCGGAGAAGACATGAGAAAATTAAGCTGCGGCTGGAGTATTGTGAATAGCGTGCATTAAAAAGTATACTATGAATCATACTTGAGCGTAGGAAAGATGAATGGGGGGCATCTGGGTAGCATAGCGGTCTGTTCCATTGCCTACGAACACGGGGATCGCCAGTTCGAATCCCCGTGTTACCTCTGGCTTAGTCAGGCATCCCTACAGACACAACTTACTAAGTCTGCGGCTGGGAAGCCGGATGTGGGTATGTGTTCTGGTCGCTGCACTAGCGCCTCCTCTGGTCGGTCAGGGCACCTGTTCTGGGGGGAATAGCGTGACCCTCCCATGCACTACGTCCCCCTGGTGAAACTCCTCACTGTCAGGTGAAAAGAAGCAGCTGGCGACTCCACATGTATTGGAGGAGGCATGTAGTAGTCTGCAGCCCTCCCCGGATTGGCAGAGGGGGTGGAGCAGCGACCGGGACGGCTCAGAGAGCAGGGTGATTGGCCAGGTACAATTGAGGAGAAAGGAGGAGGAGGAGGAGGAGGAGGAGGGGGGGGGGGGACGATGAATGGGAAACAACAGATCAGAATCATGTATTTTGGCCATGTAGGTTTGCGCTACATGGAATCTGACTCCGGTTTCGTGGCTCTCTCAGTGTACTTAACATGGATGTGTTTTTTGATCCACTACATTTCGTATAATTCTACCTCATCATCAGTTTCACTCTGAAAAGAAGAGCGGAAACAAACAGATGCCTACTCAAAGATAACGTTGGTGTGAAAGTAGATCATGTTGTGGGTTAGTGTTGAAGTTATGTCACCTCCAGATTTATACTGCTAGATACCATCAGTATGCTCATGGGGCAGGTTCTTACTTGAAAGGCTAATTATTATCTTTTATTTACATTAACAATTTCTCAAAACTAAAATAATTATGGTTCCAACTGCTTTTATTGTTCTTTGGCGGGAGACCCTTTATGAGATGCTCGCATTAGCTGCTTTGTCTTCAACATATTTTGTTATTCTGCGTTCAACGTCCAGACAGCGTTTGAGGAATGGGACTATGGTGTCTCAGACAGGCAGGGTCACTCAGTTTAACAAAGAGCTATTATGAAGTTGCTAGGTGATGCCTTTTCACTTGGAAGATGATTTGTCTTCAAATGCTCGATAGCGGACCTGTATCCTTCACAGTGACAGTGAGAATGACATTGGCTGGTGCATTTTCTCAAGACATACTGCTGAAGGAGGCCCATATAATCATCTTTGAGACACATTACCGTCTTCCATGAAGTCGGGGGTGGGGGGGGTGGCGGCACATATTTTTAGCATATTAAATCGGTTTTTGGGTGAAATCACTAATCCTTAGTACTCGATACACAGAAGTATGTCCTTGCGTGGTGTCTGAAAGGCCTCCGTTGGTGAGACAAACAGCCTGCTGGCTGGGATAGTGGCTAGATGAATGAGGGCATCGAGCTCTGCAGCACTGATGCTTGATTGAAGCCCCGGTATCCTGTTTACAATTTCAGTCTGGCTTACCACACAAAAATGAACCCTGTCTCAACTGTGTTCAACAGCCATTTGTGTTCTTTTATCTATATTTGAAGATTATCACGTTTCCAAATGTGAAAACATATATATATATAATAATATATATATACCACCAAACCCAACCCTCAGAACTTCAGCAGGCTGGCAGTGGAGATGAATTTTCATAATTTGGCTTAATTGTGCCTGGTGTGCCATCAGAACGGGAGATCTCCCCAGTGAGAGACGATAAATATTTCATGAGGGTAATCTGAGTGGAGAGGTTTTGATCTGCAGACGATGAGCTGGCTTTATTTTTTCCCTTAGCCCCACTACAAGCTGAGTGAGTCCTTCAGATGAGGCAGACAGACAAGCCATTGTGGTGGCTCCGCCTGGCAAAGCGGAGCTGGGGGAGTGGTTTTAGTGTGGCGCCGGCGAAGAGAGGGTCGGGGGGGGGGGGTGATGTTTGAACACCACGCATGCTGCCTGTGCCCTAATGGCGCTTGCTGTTTGACACAGCTCTCAGGGACCCCGCTTTGCCCCCACCGTTTCAAATCTAATAATGATTTGGATATCTCTCCTTCTCTCTCTATTTGTCCCCACCTCTGTTGTCGATGTTCCCCTTTTTTATGTGGAGCTGAAAGAGAAGACTGTTCTTTAGCCTGGTTATCATTTAATGCCTTCACACACGACACTACCACATTTCATCTTCCCCTTTCTCTGTTCTCCTCTTCTCCTACTTCTCTTTTTCAGAGCTTTTTTGAAGGACAGTCTGCGCCGTGGGACTCGGCCAAGAAGGATGAGAATCGTATGAAGAACCGATATGGGAATATTATTGCATGTGTGTACCAAGTACCTCCACTGCACCGCTCATGAATCTCTGTGTGTCGTTCCCATTCTGCTGGCTGATTTATTGGCCGGGCTTTGACGCTATGGATCGCTATAAGCTGCTCAAACAGAGTTTTATCATCAGCCAAGAGAGAGTGACTTTGACCTTTCCGTGCCATTTTTATCTTCATCTTAATGCAGTGTCTCTTTGGCTGTGAGAAATAATGCAGTGCAGCATGTGGCACCAAACCACTCGTACCACCTCCCTATTTGTTTTTGTTTCTTTTCAGTTTTTTTTTCCCCTTAAATTTTGAATTGGATTTCGCTGTTAGTTTAGAGCATCTGTACAAGCTCAAGCTGAGAAGCCTCACAAATGGCCTGTCAGTTTTTGCGGACTGGGAACCTCGGTGCATCATCCCCCCCCCCCCCCCCTTCCAAACATCAGTTATCGCTATCACCGCAAAACTTCATGACTCCGGTACATTGGAAATTCTGTTTTTATTGTTTAAACGAAGAGCTTGCCAAAGGTTTGGACTCTTGGTTGATTGAGTTTCACAACCTGAAGGTTGATAACTATCGCAGGGGCTGTGCGATATGACCAAAATCTCATGTCACGATATAGGTTAGTTATATAACGATACATATCACGATATATGTTATTTATATCATGATAACGATACATATCACGATATAGGTTATATCATGATAACGATACATATCACGATATAGGTTGTTTATATCACAATAATGATACATATCATGATATAGGTTATATCATAATAACAATGCATATCACGATATATGTTATTTATATCACGATAATGATACTAACGATATGCATCACGATATATGTTATTTGTATCGCGATAATTATACTAACGATACGTATCACGATCTGTTATATCACAATAATGATACATATCATGATATAGGCTATGTCATGATAACGATACATATTACGATATAGGTTATTTATATCACGATAATGATACATATCATGATATGGGCTATGTCATGATAACGATACATATCACGATATAGGTTATTTATATCGCGATAATGATACATATCATGATATGGGCTGTATCATGATAACGGTACATATCACGATATAGGTTATTTATATCATGATAATGATACATATCATGATATGGGCTATGTCATGATAACGATACATATCACGATATAGGTTATTTATATCGCGATAATGATACATATCATGATATGGGCTGTATCATGATAACGATACATATCACGATATAGGTTATTTATATCACGATAACGGCACATATCACGATATAGGTTATTTATATCGTGATAATGATACTAACATGCATATCACGATATAGGTTATTTATATCACGATAACGATACATATCACGATATAGGTTATTTATATAACGATACATATCATGATATCGCCCATTTTCTGTATATTCAATGAATAGTTTATATAAAATGATCACATGGAAAGGCGTATTTCTTATTACATTTTGAATTATATACTTGACAAATGAAAGGTACATACTCATATTTGATTATTTTTCTCTTTTATGTTTAGAACCCTTGCACAAATTTTCAATTAAGCATGTAACAAAATATAAAATATTACTGTCGTGTTTGTTTTGAGCACTCGACTGTGCTGTTGCGGCTCTCATCTGTAGACCCTCACCGTACTGTTTGACATGGTTCTTGCATCGGTGGTAAAAGAGGCTCGAGGTGTTTGAGTCTGCTGTGGGGACCAGCGTGTGGCATATTGTGCAAAGTACGGTTTTCTGGTCCGTGTCAGACTTTTCATAAAACCACGTCCATACGGTAGAAGTAGCCCCTCTTTTAGGTACAAGCTCCTCATTTTGCCCCGGCTGGTCGGAGGCTTTCTGTTCAGAATTACCCCGTCCTGCACTACGTTCACTGTCGTCCATGTTTGTTTGTGTTGCCTTCATGCAAATTTCCTGCCTGCGTCCGTGCTGTTGCTGTCGTCACACGATATATATCGCCATATCGCACAGCCCTAACTATCGCTGTTCTTCCTGTTACAATCTCAAAACTATCTGGTCTGGATACAGTCTGTAAATATGGCTGCTTTTCAAAATTCCAGATGAGTGAAGTTGTTGAAGAAACAAGGTTTTTTTAACTGACCGCTCAACTTTTTTTTTCTTTTTTTTTTCACATAAGCCTAGTTTTATATGTAGTTAAAGACAGTAGTCTTTCATCAAACACATTCCCATTTTAACTCCTGGCCTGCTGTAGTATATTACCACAAAGCCATGTCCCCATTCCACTACTCCACCACCCCTCTCTTCTCTCCCTCTCTCCTGTTTCTGTCTCGCTTTGTCTCTCTCTCACTCTCTCTCTCTCTGTCCTTTACCTGTCTGCCTCCCTGTTTATGCTGTCTCTATCTACCTGTCCTTTCTCTCTTTCTCTTTCTCTCTGTCCCTTTCCCTCCCTCCCCCTGTCCCCGTGCCCTCGTTAATATGATTAATTCAGCGCCGGTTTCTTCCGCTCTCCCTCTCTTCCAGATGATCACTCCCGTGTCAGGCTGCAGGCCCTGGAGGGGGAACAGAGCTCCGATTACATTAATGCAAATTACGTTGATGTAAGTATACACACCAGCCAGCACCACCAACGCAAAGGTCACCACGTGCCCCCTGGGGAGGGAGAGGGTAGCTGGTGCTTCCATCGCAGGGGGGCCTGAAGGGGCATGACGGCTCCGCTCTGTAGTCCATCTTATATTCACACACACACACACACACACGGGCACCAACAGTTGCACGCATGCATCATACGTATGTGTGATTGCACAGAGCCTCATACAGATAGATACACACAGCGCGCACTTTTCCATGTAAGGCCACACTGGCACGTGTATGCGTGTGCACAAGCACAGTCACAGGCATGCAGTGCAAGCACATGCTAGCACTCACAAATAAACAAAACCTTATAAAGGCATTTGCAGCATGCACACTACTACACACAGCCACACACACACACATATATATATATACACACATACACACACATGCCTTCATTTTGGACTTTAGAGGGTTGCTGCGTTGCTCTATTCATTGGATATGTTAAGAGAGATGAAGATCAGAGGCTGACAGCACTGAGCATAGTGGAGAGGAAGACCAGCACACAGGGGAAAATGGGATTTTAGTTTTTGGACTTCGCTTTGAACAACTGGATGAACACCGAGTTTGAGAGCAAAAAAAAAAAACATGAACTGACAGAACAGAAAGAGGAGAGAAAACGCGCATGGATGATTAATCAGCAAAGTTATTGTGAGAATAAAACTCCAGGCAGGAGATAAGGTACACGGAGAGAATCTTTAAACTTACATAACACAAATAGCAGCTGAACAAATAAAGAGCAGCAGGCAAAAAGAAAAAAATCAAGTCCATCACAGCTAATGCCATTATAAATTCTCTGATGCTTGTGTTGTTTGGTTGGTTTTAACTGCTTATAGTTGTTCAACCTTCAGTTATCCAGAGAAAGTTTGCCGAGCTTTGCATGCTCCATAGCAGAACAGTCCTGTTTCCCATTCGTGCAGTTGCCCACTCTGTTACATGCTAGCTAACCCGTTCCACTGACAGCTCAGTGGGTTAAGCTACCTGCAGCGATATCTACCTACAGCATGACCATAGGAGAGCACTTAGCGGTTCATATAGACAACGGGGCAACTTGACTGTAACTATACAGCTTTTAATTTCATTTGAGCGGTGGCATGAGACTTGGCCCCTGTTAAAAACAGATCTGAATCACTTACCTCACACAATACAGGGTGTCCTGATCTGACCTGATTTGCCGGTAATATCAGTATAGGTAGCAGGATGTGACCAATCACTGTAGCTTCATTGGCCTCTTTCAGCCTGATGCTTTCACTCTGAGTGTAATGGACTGGTGATGTACCTGACGCCCTAAGTGGTTTTCTACCCAGGAGAACTCGCGCCAACCCCAACCCCAGATCCCCCACCAGCTTCCCATCCCTCTAATGTGGTAATTTGTAATCTCTTGTTACGCCTTCAAATGTAAATTCATAATGCAAGGTGTGCCTCGGCAAATGCAAGGGCTTAAATTATTTACCTCTTTCACTTTTCAGTTTATGGCCTATTATGCAGTGCGAGGGAGTGCTGCAGAAAACTATCTCACAATGGAGGGAGTGCCATTATAAGATAAAAATATACGCATATTAAAGAGGGCCATGATTGAAAAGTGCTTCCAGCTCTCCTGCCGGCTTCATTGGAAAAGTCTTTAGCTGAAATGCGGGCAGATGGGTAATGATGTCTGCACTCTTTGAAAAGCTTTTTAACCCATCCAAAAGCTTGTCCTGCCTAATAAACGTTTATGTATGGAGCATTCCCCATAATGTTTGTTATTGTGCACCATTATTCTACCGATTATTTCCAGCCACATGTGAATGAGAGGAGCCCAGTAATGTATGTTTTGTACCTCCGTGGCTGATTAGGTATCCTTTTGGGTGGTTAGAAGGCCAGGAGATGTGGTGTAGTATCTTTGTGCCATCTGCAAAGTTGGGTTTTGTGTGTGACTGTGTGCATGCATTGGGTGTGGGTTGCTGGGCTTTTGTACTGCATACTGAGTAGAGTTGTAAAGGAAAAAGGTAGGTGAACCATCAGCATCGGCTGATGATCATGCGAACTAAAAAAAATAACCCCCAATCTTAACTTTCTCTACACCTATGTCTCATGGTGGAATATGTATCAGGAGTCAGGAACACTTTATTTGTCATTTTATTTCATGTACTTGCTTACATGAAATATCGTTTACCCCAGCCCACAGCAATGCAACACAAAGACATAAACATCCAAAAACTATAAGAGCACATATCCAAACTAACACATACATCCAAACGAAACACACAAAAAAATCACTGTCCAGAGAACAAACACCAGCCGATGACTTTCGAAACTGCCGGTTTGCGTGGGCTAGCAGTTAGCTTAGCCTGCCCTGCTTCCGTGTCCTGTCGGACCGCCCATAGTGTTAACCTCTTCGGGTGCAGCTCCAGGCAGGACCGTGGTCCCCGGGCCCACAGGACGCAGCAGGCCAAGCTCTCCCAGCCGATCCAGCGCCAGCTCTTCCAGCCATCAAACGAAGACACAAACTTAGACACAGACGTGGACAAAGACACTGCATGGATGGCAGTGGGTGAGGCCGACGCAAACAGGAATTCGCGCCACCACCTTCCCACACCGGAAGCGATGATCATATCATGTTCACCGCTATCTTATTTACACGCATTCGTTTTTACCTGAAAAAGCATTTACAACTACATCCATGTAAAGATATTTATGTGAGTTTGATCCTTATTCCACTCATGTATATTGTAAATTCTGTATTTATGCCAGCCCAAAAAACTGAGTAACCTCTATTCCACTAATATAATTGAGCACAAACTAAGCGTAGTTGGTTTTACCCTCCCCTGCATCCCTGAGTCAGTCAGGTACCCCAGATTTTCAAAAGTGGGCTATCTAACGATATGCAGCTCGAATGAATACGAATCTGTGCCCACAGGCAAAAACATGTTGTGCTGCATATTTTAGCGATTCTGCACTCCACTGTTATTAGAGGGAATTAATGTAACTTATCACTGCATGAAACAATCCAAGAAGCGGCAGAAGACACCAAGCTCAACACAGCGCACACTGACTCTGCTGCGCCGCGGTGACGCTCACATCTCTGATCCGTTAACTACCCTCACGTTTGCTTTGCCCCGTTTATCTTCTAATGTTTGTCGTGAAGACGCCATCTCCCACCTAATTTGACGTGCCTATGAAGAGGTAGCGGACTCGTTTGTAGTGAGCAACTCCTCGCTGACAGTCACTGTCAGCCCCCTCCCACCCCAACCACTGCACTCCACTCCCCCTCGCCTCCCCTCTCTAATCCGCCGGTGTATTGGGCCTCCACTTTGCTTGACAGCGCATACATGAAAGCACAAACAAATCTCCTCCTCGGTCCAAAGATAAAGAAGTCATTAAAAATGGAGGAGAGTTGAATAGCTGAAAGAGCCCGTTGGATGAGAGACAGAGAGGGAGGGGGGGGGATATCCTCTGTCTTTCTCCCTCTATTGGGCAGGCGTTAATCACAGTCCAAGTTAAATTGAATACGAGTGTGATAAGGGGGGGGGTGCAGCAAATAAGGGAGAAAACAATCAAGGGGGAGACAGGACTGGCGAAGAGCCTTTAAGTCCTAATGTTTTGTTTCCTGCCTCATATCTCCGGAGAGAAGACAAGGAATTGGACAAATAAAACTTGAGGGGATTAGAGTAATCCGTGAGACTAGCGGCCTATTGTAGAGATCAGTGCAGCTAGTTGTATCTTGGGGATTATCAACACTTTGGCTGCTTGCTCCAGAGGTGTGCTGCATATGGAGTGTGTATGTGTGTGTGTGCGCGTGTGTGTGTGTGTGTTTGCACTGTGTCAGCAGCTCTTTTAGAAGTTGTAGTAAATACCCGAATAGATGAAAAGGAACACCAGATGCATGTTTTGTGTCTCTGTGATAACTGTTAGATGGATGCAAATAGATCTTTCCAAACAGTTGTACTCTGGGTGGAGCAGCGGGGCAGTAGTGTTGCACCACTATGTGCAGACAAAACGTGACCACAGATGTGACTGAATACATGTCTTCTCATGGCTGGGAGAAACTCGATACGGCACAGCTGAGAAATTCGGTGTTTTTGAGAGTGGGGCTATATACACTCACATAAACTGCACATGTGCTATAGTATGTCAGTACGGAAACTAGCATTTACATTTATAGGTCAATCTTCCCCAACAAAAAAACGGGCCGATGTCTAAATCTCCGTTGCGGTCTTTCCAGGAGGCACGCAGCCTCGCCCAGCCGGAGTAACACTTTTATCTGCAGGAGTACAGTTAAACGAGTCTAACCTCCTCCTCTCCCGCTCTGCTTGTTTTCAGGGCTACCACAGGCCAAATCACTACATCGCCACTCAAGGTAAGAATAAAACTTTTTGTTGTTAAGTCGTGAGACGCGCTTGGCTGGAATGTGTGGGCGGGGAGATTTTAAGGCTATCTGACTATTTGTTTGGAAATGGGGTGCGTGTGCAGGTGTGCACAAACAGCTCTCTGCACTACCCCAGTGTTGTTTACATACCGCTTCGCGAGCTGCTCTTTGATGCTCGGTCAAGTGTGTGTTCACGGTATCTGGTATCGCTCGTCACAAACACACATATACACACACACGCACACACACACACACACACACACCCCTGTGCATGCACCGCAGCAGTCTCTCTTTCTTGCTCTATCCATCCTTCTCTCTCCCTCTTTCTCTCTCTCGCTATCTGTCTCTGTCTGTCTCTCTCGCTCTGTCTGTCTGTCTCTGTCTGTCTGTCTGTCTGTCTGTCTGTCTGTCTCGCTCACTCTGTCTTGCTCTCTCTTGCTCTGTCTGTCTCTCTCACTCTATCTGTCTCTCTCTCTCGCTCTGTCTGTCTCTGTCTTATTCTCACTCTGTCTGTCTGTCTCTCTTGCTCTGTCTGTCTGTCTGTCTCACTCTCTCACTCTGTCTGTCTGTCTCTCTTGCTCTGTCTGTCTGTCTGTCTCACTCTCTGTCTGTCTGTCTGTCTGTCTCTCGCTCTGTCTCTCGCTCTGTCTGTCTCTCTCTCTCGCTCTGTCTATCTCTCGCTCTGTCTCTCTCTCTCGCTGGCTCCTCTTCTCCTTCTAGCCGTGGTGTGGGAGCGATTAATCAGTCAGTCGGGGAGAGAGCTGAATAAATAAATGGATTAGCAGACATGTACAGGCACATTTTGTCACTGTGTTAATCTGGCCGGCAGATTCGCAGGGCGTGGAGCACTTACCCTGACCCCAGAGGTTAAGTCTGATTGATGGTTAATTGTTATGAATTTTGCGTCGCGAACCCTACTCCCACACAGCCAGGCCGCTCGCTTGGGGATTTCGTGTTAGTGGGAGAGGGAAAAAAAGCAATGAAAAAAAAAAAAAGAAGCAGAGGAGGAGGTTTGTGCGAAGAGGCCTTAATAGATTCACAATCTGCTTTAGCGGAGCTGGGAGTTGCATAATTACCTGTTTATTAGAGCATTGCCTCTCTTCCTCGGTGTCTCAATTAAAACAACCCTCTGTTTGCTTTGACTTCAGTAACAGATAGCATACCAATTGAGTGGCAGCTAAGTCTGCCTGTCCGCTCGCCTGTCTGTCTGCCTGCCTGCCTTTAAAGCTGGTCTATATTCTGTCTCATGCCGGACGCTGAGCAGCACACTCCAACGAAACTGTCTTTCCTCTCCTACGGATCTTCAGTTCATCAAAACAAACAGCCTTAGCACGGCGTCACCTCCGAACGAGAGGGGTTTTAACGTGGTTATTACGACTTCTTCTATAATCACCCCGAGTCATTAAGAGCCTCCCTTGTTTCGTTTAAAAATATCCATATGGAGATGAGCCGTCGCAGAACTACTTAACCAACAGAGCCCCTCTTCGAGATGAAAAAGCTCAAGAAGTCGGAACGCGCCTCCATCCAAGCTAATTAGCCTCTGTTTTCCCTGTGAGCGTACGTAATATGTCCCGGTTTCTCCGCCGACTGTACCGGGGAGATGACAAGGACTTTTGAGTGGGTAGAGGCATCCAGGAAGACGAGTTGGAGGGAAGATGTGTGAAACATCTGTATTCTCCCGGAGAGCAGGCCCCCTTTATAATTCATCATCATCCTCGGCAGACTGACAGGAAGGAAGGCTCAGCCTGCTGACACTGAAGCACAGAGCAGCCAGAGATGATAGGAGAGCCAGACACAGACCTGTCTCTCTCAATCAGACAAACTGCATACTGTAGCACCTGAAAAGTGCACCTGGGCATTGGCGCAGTTGCTAAAAAAGAAGAAAAAAAAGGCTTCCCCCCCTTCTCCCAGTAAAGTTTCTTAGCGAGTGACACTTCCACCAGGGCCCGCTGGGACCGGCAGCAGCTCGGAAAATGATGAGACCAACGGTAGTGCGAGATAAGCTAAAATACCTTTGTCATAAATTCGGGGGAGTTGGGTGTCGCGGCGGGGGGGGGGGTGCTAAATATGGCAGGCAACATGTGGGATAACATTGTCCCCATTCTCTGCCACTATAAACTACAACGACGCTCATTAGTTGCAGGTTTATTGACGAGTCCCTTTGCTCCGTCAAGGTGACGGCTGCAGGTAGAACAGCTGTCACTCCATAAAAGCCTCATCACTGCAGCACTGCTTCTCATTATGTAGGTCATTCTCGCATGCGAGGGCTCTTTGCCATGGCAGCACAGTCTGCTCTTATTGTTTCACCAGCGCCGATTGTAGCTAACTTACTAAGCCGACTGACACGACCGGTTTACTGCCCGGCCCCGGCTCACTCCTCCCTCTACGGGTGGTTAGAGTACAGAACAGACGTCGGCTTCTGGCTGTCGGAGGATGTGAATTACACTGAGGTGGGCGTCGGAACGCCTCTGATAATTTCTTCTGTATTCCTGGATGTGGAAAATGTTCATGACACAGGAAAGGGCTCAATTTTATCAAGCTGTCCTCGAGACCCTCTCCGTCTCTCCCTCTGTCTGCCTGTCTGTCTCTCTTTTTAGCCCCACACATGCGTACAAACACACACACACATGCGCCACCACTGCAAAATGATACCAGCAGCACTCCAGGTTTATAATTCACAGGTAACATCTTTGAGCTCACCGGGGGGAGATAGAGGGGGGGGGGGAGCAAATCAATGATGAGTGAGTGTACATAATGCCATAGTCTGCTGCATGTATTATTAATGGCCCAAGGAAGAGTGGAATGTAGCCTGTGTGTGGCTGTGTGCTGTGTGTGTGTGCACGTGTGTGTGCACGTGTGTCCGTGTCGGCATGTGTGCATGTCGATTAGGCGTTGCTGGCTAGGGGATTTCTACAGCTGTCACACTCTTTACTTCTGAGTAGGAACAGGCCAAGTCCCAAAACACAGTGTCGGCAGCAGCAGCCTCAGCGCTCGTGACAGCTGGATGTGAGTCTCCTAGAGGCGCTTCTTCTCCTCTGAAGTACCTCCTCTAAACTCCTCTGACTAAAGCTTATACACACACACGCACACACACACACACACACACACAACACTGGAGACATTACTCACACCTTGCCGTCGAATCCCACGACCCAGCTCTCAAACCACTTCATTCTCCTAGCCTGTGGTGAACGCCTTTGGGCCAGCTAGATGACTCTCGGGGAGACTCTTCATCAAGATCGTTGCGGTATTTGACGAACGCTTCTCCGTAGCCTCAGCACTTAACTATTACGCACCTCCATCATTCTTTGCTAAGTATGATACTTTCTTGTCTTGTCATCACAAGTTCAGCAAAATAACCCCGGCGTGGCTCTCAGCCACTTTCATAAGAAGGCGGTCAGAGAAGCTCTTCATCACTATTGCTATTCAATATTACTTATCCTTGGGCGTCCGGGTAGCGTAGCGGTCTATTCCGTTGCCTACCAACACGGGGATTGTCGGTTCGAATCCCTGTGTTACCTCCAGCTTACCTCCCTACAGACACAATTGGGCGTGTCTGCGGGTGGGGAGCCAGATGTGGGTCACTTCACTAGCATCTCCTCTGGTCGGTCGCGGCACCTGTTCGGGGGTGGTAGCGTGATCTTCCGACGCACTACGTTCCCCTGGAGAAACTCCTCACTGTCAGGTGAAAAGAAGCGGCTGGCGACTCCACATGTATCGGAGGAGACGTGTGGTAGTCTGCAGCCCTCCCCGGATCGGCAGAGGGGTTGTTTTTTCCATTAATGCTTATTTAATAAGCATTATTCTTCATTCATGACACGAAATTCCAGCGGCCAGGAGCATCTCCCGACCTATTTCTCCGTCCTACATGCATGTTGAATCAAAAGTTGATTTTCTCTGGCTTGGCACCAGCCGCCTGTTGGATGGTTTACCATACAATGCCAAGTATTATTGTGTTTTCTAAAGTCCTACACACCAGCTGTCCTGCTTACCCGGACTCCTTCTCCCAAAGTCCTCAGCAGTGTGTATCCTCCCCCGGGGACAGGCGTAGGAGGTAGCTGAGTGGGAGGTTCAATCGAGTTGGGGTGTTATTGGAGAGACTGGAGGAGATGTGATTTGCTTATGGAGTCCCTACAGTGGAGGCAGAGATGCACCACATGCAAACATGAGCATGGAGATGGAGGATGTGACAAGAGTTTCGCGCCAAACTTCTTTTTAATTATTCTGTTGGAGAAAGGAGTCACCTGTGTTTCATCGTTCAATATTGAAATAAAAACTCATGAGGGATGCTGTTTCACAGTGATCTGGGAACCGAGATAAAGGGAGAGGGGTTACTGTAGGACACAACTGCAGTAACACACCACTGCAACTTTTAAAAAACAGAAATATTGTGGGTATCTGGGTAGCGTAGCAGTCTCGGGGATCGCCGGTTAGAATCCCCGTGTTACCTCCGACTCGGTCGGGCATCCCTACAGACACAATTGGCCATGTCTGCGGGTGGGAAGCCCGATGCGGGTGGGTATGTGTCCTGGTCGCCTCCTCTGGCCGTTCGGGGGGGGGGGGGCTGGGTGGAATAGCGTGATCCTCCCACGCGCTACACCCCCCCGTGAAACTTCTCTCTGTCAGGTGAAAAGAAGCAGCTGGCGACTCCACATGTATTGGAGGAGGCATGTGGTAGTCTGCAGCCCTCCCCGGATCGGCAGAGCGGGTGGAGCAGCGACCGGGAAGACTCAGAAGCGTGGGGTAATTGGCCGGATACAATTGGGGAGAAAGGGAACATTTTGTGGAAACGTTTTTCGTCAAAGCAATAAAAATCTATCACCAGCAACCGAGGAAACTTTGTTAGCATGGTGATATTTACATTAACCAGCTTGTTGTGACACATTAATAAAATATAATAATAAATGTTCATACTGTACCACCAAGTGGCTTAGCAAACCAGAAATAAGGACATTATTAGGACATTCTCATGTGAAACACATTGAGAGAAATGGGTGATTTAACGTACAGGTTTGCGAAGGTCTCGCGGTCATGAAACTCAATTAACACATAAATCCTATTACAGCTTCCAGTTCAGCCAACAGACCGAAAACAGCGCCGGTTTTGCTTTCACGCGTGTGCGGATTTAGCTGCCGTTTTTCACAGCGGCAGTTGGGAAAATGTTAAGGGTTACCGAGTTTTACCTCTTCGCCAACCCCCTGGATGTTGACAGTTTTGCACACGATGTGTGTAAGTGTGTGTGTGCGTTTGTGTAAACGTGTGAGTGCGTGGATGCGTGTCTGTTATTCGCTGTGGCTGTAGGTAATTCACATTAACTATGGAATATGCACAAGGATTTGCATTAACTAATTAATTTGTCAGAAGTACTTTTTCCAGTTCGCAGTTGATTAAGACCAATATTAATAATCTGAATTCACTAGAATGATAATTAAATTCCTATCGATTCACAGTTATTGCTCAGTCAGGTTTTAAATACGGGGTGGACAGAACAGGCTGCTCTTCATTTATTTTACAGCTGCTGTATCCAGCCTCACTTCTCTCCATGGTTTGGAACAACAACAACACACACACACACACACACACACACACACACACAGTGTACACATGCACTAACAGATACTGAGTGCATGTGTACACTCGTAGACACACACCCAGGCATGCCTGTATGCATGCCTACATGCATAAATAAATGCCAATACACTAAATGCACACAGACACACATTTATTTGTGATGTGTTTGTTTTGTCTTTTTTTCTCTCTATGTGTCTTGACATGTAAAACGCCAAGCAAATAACATGTTTCGTCAAACTCGATAAGTAATTTTTGGGACATCCGGGTGGCGTGGCGGTCTATTCCGTTGCCTATCAACAAGGGGATCGCCGGTTTGAATCCCCGTGTTGCCTCCGGCTTGGTCGGGCGTCCCTACAGACACAATTGGCTGTGTCTGCAGGTGGGAAGCCGGATGTGGGTATGTGTCCTGGTCACTGCACTAGTGCCTCCTCTGGTCGGTCAGGGCGCCTGTTCGGGGGGGGAGGGGGAACTGCGGGGAATAGCGTGATCCTCCCACGTGCTACGTCCCCCTGGCGAACCTCTTCACTGTCAGGTGAAAAGAAATGGCTGGCGACTCCACATGTGTCAGAGGAGGCATGTGGGCAGAGGGGGTGGAGCAGCGACCGGGACGGCTCGGAAGAGTGGGGCAATTGGCCAAGTACAATTGGGAGAAAAAAGGTGGGGGGGGGAATCCAAAAAATAAAAAAATTGTAAGTAATTTTTAATGTTTTCGTCAACATTTGCTGCTATGAGGAAAGGTTGAAGGACGGATTAAACATTAACAATTTTGCTAGAATACTTTAGGGCTGTGAAACTACCAAAATCCAATTTTTCAACTATGGGTAATCTGATCTGAGTCTGTCTGTCTGTCTCTGTCTCTCTCTCTCTCTCTCTCTCTCTCTTTCCCTCTCCCTCCTTCCCCCTCCCCCTCTCTCCCAGGCCCTATGCAGGAGACGGTCTTTGACTTCTGGAGGATGGTTTGGCAGGAGAACACAGCAGCCATCGTCATGGTGACCAACCTGGTGGAAGTGGGCAGGGTGGGTATTAATTACAACTTCACTCTAACCGCAGATCTGGGATCAGATTACCTCGCCCCCAGCCTCATCCCTGTCAAACTGACACACGACCAATCAGATCGCGTCCAGAGGCAAAAAGGGCTGACTTCACCGTGTGTGTGTGTGTGTCTGTGTCTGTGTCTGTGTGTTGTAATGTTGTGGACTCAGTGAGGCATGGACCTTATGTGCTGGCAGCCTCCTCCTCCATCTATCCGACTGGTGAAAAGTGAGGAGAGACTGATTGATGGCCTTCATTACTAGAGAGGCATCCAGGCGACTGACTACTGTTACATCTGAGTGGGTCTATAACGGGAGATTATACACCGCTAGCCGCCAGCTTCGAGCAGGCTCTTTGGAGCAGAAACATATCTTAATGTTGTCCTGGGTTGGAGACCTGAGGACTGCTGTTATTGAGTGGTGAGGAGGGTTCATAATGTTAGAGCTAATGAGACGCCCGTGAATTCCCCCCCCCCCACACACACACACACTACAATATGTGTCATTACTGGGGAGACCTCTGGGCCCTACTTAAGACATAATTCGGTCCTCTGATCTCTGACTGTAGTTCCTCCTGGTTAGGTTATAACTAGGAGAAAATGAAGGTCTTGGGTACTGCGGAGGCTTCGGCCACCCATAGCTGAGAGATCTCTCTGAGAATCTTAAACACATTTCCGCTCAAAGCCCTTTAAACACCAGGACGGTTTGATTTCGCTGATGTGCGTATTTTGTGTGTGGGTGAGGGGTGGGGGGTTAAGGGGGGCTTAAATGTAGCAGAGCTGATAATGATTCATGGGCCCATCTCTAGGCACCTCATTAGTTTGCTCCTCTACAGTAGCTGAGCCCAGCCCCGCCCCAACCCGCACCTTCTCCACACCTGCTTAGTCGCGGTGCCATCCTCGGCGGGGCCCGGGCCCCCAAACCGTCTGTTATATGATCCTTGTCCAATGGCGGGCGGCAGGCACAGTTGGTCACAGTGACAGTGGCTCCACGGTGGGCTCCCGTAAAATCACTCCGCCATATCACAGTGGGCCATCTGTTCGGTTCAGCCGCTGAGGAATTGTGGGAGATCCTGGCACAGGCACAGACGCGGCACGCGCAGCCTCCCAACCTGCCGGCCGCGCACACGGGCGGCACTCGGCACACTTTGATGTATGACAGGTTTGGTGTGGGTGGGGTCGCGTGGTGCACGATGACGCGTGCACGCGGTTCCGTGCACATTGTCTGAGTGAATGAATACACACACACACACACACACACACACACACCTGTGTGTGTGTGTGTGTGTGTGTGTGTGTGTGTGTGTGTGTGTGTGTGTGAGAGAGAAAAAGAACATCTGTGTGTATGCTGGCATAATTTGGCCCAAAGGCTAATTCCCCCCCGAAAGCAGGCGCCTGATTTGGAGTGATCTAATAAGGTAATGGCTTTTGCCTAATGCAATCTGGCTGGAGGCGGACGGTGGATTTGTGATTGTCATCAGGGATTAGTCATCAGGGGTGTCAGAGAGAGAGAGAGAAAGAGAGAGAAGGACCTACGCCCCCCCCACCCCTTCATAACCACCACCAACCCTCTATCCCTCTCTGTCTGTGTCACTCCACCATCCCAAATCTCATTTCACTCCTAATCAGAGGATAAACTTGAGAAACGAAAGAAATTGAATCCAGCCACGGCTGGTGTCCCATCTATCCCTCATCAAGAATTATTATTCTCTGATATACCTCCAAGATCTCAGCCGCTATTACCAATCTTACTTCTTCAATATCAACAGTTTAATTGAATTGGTGGGGGTAATTTTGTAGTCTGATGATACCTAATACAAGTGATATTTCCAGTGGGGTGTTTTAGATTTCCGCTGGGAAATTTATTTTAAGCGGTTGATGGTTTATCATTTCATATCATTACTGGGTTGTCATTATATCACCTTCATCAAATTGTAGAGCACATTTATTTATTTAAAAAAGATTATTGTTGTCCTATTTCTTCCCACTGACAGACAAAAGTTAAGGTAGAGGAGTCGTACACCCCCTAAGTGCCTATTCTGCTCATCTCGCTGTTCCCTTTAACGGTCTGGCATTCGGTACAGTCTAACTTTACACTCGTTTCCACTTTATCGATGTGGGAATGAAAAAGCAATAATGTGGGAATGAGCCCTCCATCGATACATGAGATTCCCATTTACAGCCTCTACTTGACCGCAGGGCTGAAACTAATACGCAGCAAAGCTCATTTTGACTTGGAAGAAATGCCTCAGAGGCTGAAATCTCAAGTGGAAAATGGAGCATAATGTTATGTGACAATTTGCTTTATTGAGGGAAAAAAGTCAAGCCCAGGCCAATTAGATTGTAAACTCGAAAATATGTTTTTTTCAAGCTTTCACTCTGGTGGCATTTTAGAATGTTTTTTATTACATATTTTTTCCAGTTTATATTAGAGATGCGTGTGCGTGTGTGCGTGTGCATACAACAATTACAATTGCATGACCCCTTCATGCACAGAAAAGTGAAAGTATCTGTCACACGTATTACTCTCACACTGAGTGTATCGGTGGTTGTGACTGGTTTGCCTATCTCACTCTTTCAGGTGAAGTGCTGTAAGTACTGGCCTGACGACACAGAGATCTACAGAGACATCAAGGTGACGCTGATAGAGACCCAGCTGCTATCGGAGTATGTCATCCGGACCTTTGCCGTAGAGAAGGTACGTTTCCGGATCTTCATCCCCCACCCTTTTTGCTCCCCAATTGTCAATTACCCCACTCTTCCGAGCCGTCCCGGTCGCTGCTCCACCCCCTCTGCCGATCCAGAGAGGGCTGCAGACTACCACATGCCTCGTCCGTTTCTTTTCACCTGACAGTGAGGAGTTTCGCCAGGGGGACATAGCGCGTGGGAGGATCATGCTATTCCCCCCAGTTCCCCCTCCCCCCGACCAGGTGCCTCAACCGACCAGAGGAGGCACTAGTGCAGCGACCAGGACACACACCCACATCCTGCTGCCTACCCGCAGACAAGGCCAATTGTGTCTGTAGGGACGCCCGACCAAGCCTGAGGCAATACGGGGATTCGAACCGGTGATCCCCGTGTTGGTATGCAACGGAATAGACCGCTACGCTATCCAGACACCCCAAGATCTGTATTTACCCCTAGTTGGGCATGTTGTGTTTCAGTTATGGCCGGTTTCACACACAGGTTTTCAAACTTGTGGACTTCCTCTGTACTGACGCAAAATTACAATTGGATTCCGTTTTATTTTCTATATTTATTTCTGGTAGTTTTCACATGCTAGAAATTTAAGTGGTTGGCTCATCGGGTGACTTTGAGATCAGACACAGTTTCTTTAAGTAATACAAGTATGTAAATGAGCATAAATTTGCTGCAGCAAAAGAAATAGAAAAGAAATGCATGTCAGAGGTAGTATGACAAGCTCACAGTAGCACAGAGATATGAGATAGTGGCTCGCTACTATACAAAATTCACATCGAGAATATTGCACAGAGATTAACAGACTAGGACGACGCAGTCTACACCCATCTACAGGCCAGTGGCCACTCTATCAAGGATGAGGATGTGCACATCCTTCATAGGGAGGAACACTGCTTTGAACGGGGAGTCAAAGAGGCCAGAGGGAACGACCATCCCTGAAACGTGGGGCTAAGAGTACATGTGTCACCATTTTACAATGCTGTGATTGCAGCCATTCCCCAATCCTCTGTGAACAGTACACATGGCCATTGTAACTCTAGTTAATGGTCCTGGCAATGTGCATATGAAACTGATCGTTGGTTTCGGTCGTTATGCCACTGTATAGTTTGTAAAGGTGTTATAAAGGTGTATTGTTTATAAGGGTGGGGATACCTGCAGTCAGTTGAGACTGAAGAGGTCACTTAGATGAGTGATGAAACATTTCTCTCAATAAACGTTGTGTCCAGATGAACTGATTCAACTTTCTTTGATTGCCCCAGAGATTAACAGTAGTAAGAATATGAATTTCAAAAAAATTAAGTTTTGAAAAGTGTAGGCCTTTGGTTACTGTAGGTGCCACACCAAAAGTCTACTGCAGAGTAGCTGCAAACAGGAGGGTACATCTTGTTCACTTCCCCTAGTTACATTTTTAAAGAATGCTCCGGCTTGGTCGGGCGTCCCTACAGACATAGTTGGCCGTGTCTGTAGGTTGGAAGCCGGATGTGGGTATGTGTCCTGGTCACTGCACTAGCGCCTCCTCTGGTTGGTCGAGGCACCTGTTCTGTTGGGGGGGGGAATAGCATGATCCTCCCACGCGCTATGTCCCTCTGGTGCATCTCCTCACTGTCAGGTGAAAAGAAGCGGCTGGCGACTCCACATGTATCAGAGGAGGCATGTGGTAGTCTGCAGCCCTCCCCGGATCGGCAGAGGGGGTGGAGCAACAACCGGGACGGCTCAAAGAGTGGGGTAATTGGCCAAATACAATTGGGAAGACAAGAGGGGGGGGTCGAAAAATGTGTGCTACAGTGACCCTTTCCAACCACAGGGGCACTGTTGTTTAACTACAGATAGATCACTATCTTTCACATTCCGGTTTTCCAGTTACATGTTAGGCCTCCGGATAATGCTTCGGAAAATCCAGAGTAACCGCCAGCAGCGCAACAGCAGAATAAGCTTAATGAACAGTCCTAACATCGCAATCAGTTGAAGGTGTAGGGCCCAATCCCACAGTGTCCACACAAGACAGGAAACCGATAGCTGTGTCCCCCGAATGCTGCTGTATGATGGAGGAGTGTTAGGTAGCACAGATGAGCCAGCAGTAGAGTTGAACCTTGCATTTGCCCACAGGTAATGGAATCTGTGTTTAACTCGACCTCTCCTGCTGTTCATGTACCGACTTATTTATATTCAATCTAGCAGCGTGTTTGCTTTGGAGGGGGACTCTCACCTCTTCCATGCACCGTATCCTGTCTTCCCACTGTGACCCCCCTTCCCCCGCCCTACTGCATTCTGTGTGTTTCTGTTCCCCAGAGAGGGGCGCATGAGATACGGGAGATCCGACAGTTCCACTTCACAGGCTGGCCAGACCACGGCGTGCCCTACCATGCCACAGGCCTGCTGGGCTTTATTAGGAGAGTCAAATCCAAAACCCTGACCAATGCCGGGCCCATGGTGGTGCACTGCAGGTTGGTACAGCATGTCGCGGTTACTTAGGTGTAACAGACCTCAAGTTGTACCCCCTTGTAATCATGTTTCTAATTTTCTTCTGTTTATTTTTAAATTACTCTCTAACAAAGAGGTCGGAAAGCCACTTGAATGCGGAGATACGATGTTTAATGGCTGAAATAACACACACATATAAAGTGTATATAGTCAGTGAACACACAATTAAAATGGCTCAGAAGGCTCTTCCTCAGGCCATGTCAAATTCACATTTGGCCTTTAGTTGGCTCTTTTTTCCCTCTTTTATTTTGCTGGTCATCAAATAACCCTCTATCTATTCTTCATCTTTTTTGTTATTTGCACATTTGTGTGTGTGTGTGTGTGTGTATATATATATATAGCTTATAACTATATGTATATGGATGGCTTTCACTCCAACCATGTATAGATTGATGTGTATTCATATTTATTAAGGTTTGTGTGCACTATATTTGTTGTCTTTTTTATTTGTTCTGTTTCCGTTTGCTTGCTTGTAAACATTACCATTTCCTCCCAAGGTTTAATTAAATGTGTGACCTGCCCAATTTGTTACATACTTTACATCTTTCTCCTCACTCTTACTCTGTATACCGACACACTTATGTCTGGTCCACAGCAATAGCTGCCAATCAAAAGGCGTGTGACAAAGGTTTTCATTTGTCCCTCAATTTCTGGTGGAAGTGTAGCAAATTAGTCAACATTATTAACAAAATTGATATTATTATTAGTATTATCAATTATTGACAAAATTAGTCAGCAACAAAAGACTACAGCAACTGATGCTGGTGTAGTCTTTGGTTTGAATGGGAAAAGTCTGCAAAACATGTCTCCCAGGGGCACATACATCAGGGAGGGTAAACATTGTGATTAGTTTTGTAAAGGCATCCCAGAATGTCAGAATTATCAATGTAATGTATTTAAAGGGTAATTGTTGTTTGTTTGATTTGGGTGACCTTTGTTTTTGTAGCAAAATAAGCATGTTTGAATTCACATTAGTGGTTATTGGATGAGAAAAGGGTTTAACTTAAATAAATCTCAAGCAGTCAAATGTCAAACCCAAATTTAAATACCATAAATATAACATGCACATTAGATAAATGCTAGTTTACAAATATGCAAAATACATCACTTCCTGTGTGCCAGTAAAGATTTTGTGAAAAAGCACAGGACATGCTCAGCAATCAACAAATAGGCAAATCCATACAACAATTTTCTTTGGTACTTGGGGAATATTTTCAAATCTGATAGCAATCAAAAATTAATATTTTACCATAAAAACGTTCTCTCGTGCAACTTGAAACATATCACAAATCATTATTTTGAGTGTGGACAGTTGATCTTAGCAAAAGAATTGCTTTGGTTTGTAAATCTTCCCCAAGGTCATTGGAGTAATACATAATTTTGCAAGCTATTTATCCTAAATGTATGTTCCATTTCTAAAATTGCAATTTTATTATATTCTACCGACTGCCAAGTAAAACCAATGCTCTCCATTTCCCCTTTTAATGTCTCTGCTATATCTCCGGCCGGTCTCTTAATTGTTTGCATGTAGTGCGGGGGCAGGACGAACAGGCTGCTTCATTGTGATTGACATCATGCTGGACATGGCGGAGAGAGAAGGCGTGGTGGACATTTACAACTGTGTGAGAGAGCTCCGCTCACGGAGGGTCAACATGGTTCAGACAGAGGTAACGGAAAATAACAGATGCCATTTCGTGGATGTGTTGCACATTGCACATGAATGTATGCATTTTCATTATATGGTGATGCAGTGGTAAACAAACCCCGTAGCCCTGGTTTAATTAATGTCATGATCTATGCCAAGGAGCTCTATGCCGTGCTCATCGGTGGCACGGGGCCCAGTGGTGAGCACTGTTGCCTCACAGAAGAAGGTCCTGGGTTCGGACCCCAGGCCGTCCCAGGTCCTTTCGGTGTTGAATTGGCATGTTCTCCCCATGTCTGCGTGGGTTTCCTCCGGGTGCTGCGGTTTCCTCCCACCATCAAATAGACATGCATGTTAGGGTTAATACTCCTGTCTGTGCCCCTGAGCAAGGCAATGGAAAGAAGAACTGGACTTGGTCCCCGGGTGCTGCAGCTGCCCACTGCTCCTATACAATAGGATTGGTTAAATGCAGAGAACAAATGTGTTGTAAGAATACAATGACAAACTAAAGTGGCTTTCTTCTTCTTCTCTCTACCCATATGCAACAACACAGTACTCTAAAAGTATCTGTAGGAGCATCAGTGCTAACCACCCATAGAGGCCTATCAATAAGATATGGAAGAGAGAGTATACAGCTTGACTGGCTGTGGTCATACCAACAGGGATTAAATAGCATTTGCAATTGATTAATTAGATTTGTTTAAACCTTGGAGTACTGGGTGGGTGGGCTTTGGCATGTAGAGCAGCAAGATAAGTGTGGTGAAGTTTTGATTGTACAGTCACTATAGTATATTGTCCTGTTATTGACTGATTATTTCTGCTGCAGCATGCCCCGCCCAAGTTGTCTATTAGCTAAATTCAAACAAATATTGGGAAATAATATTTGCAAATAAAATTCATTGAGTCATTGTCTATACTCACAGAATCCAATCCAGGGTTGGGGGTCTTAGCGTATCCCGGCATGCATTTGGCAGAAGGCAGGCAGACACCCTGGACAGGCCACTAGTCCATCACAAGCTCTAAAATAAAATCTACAAAATGTATAAGTAGAACGCTTTATTTCTATGTTGATCTCTTTCTCCTTTCTATAGGAAACTTCCTTGCCTGAGATATATTATTCAGTATGGTGTAGTGGTTAGCACTGTTGCCTCACAGCCAGAAGGTCCTGGGTTCGAACCCCAGGGTTGTCCAATCTTGGGGGGGGTCATCCCAGGTCCTCATCTGTGTGGAGTTGGCATGTTCTCCCCGTGTCTGCGGTGGGGGGTTTTTTTCTCCAGGTGCTCTGGTTTCCCCCACCATCAAAAAGACATGCATGTTAGGGTTAATACTCCTGTCTGTGCCCCTGAGCAAGGCATGGCAAGACGAACTGGAGTTAGTCCCCCGGTGCTGCATGGTGGCTGCCCACCATTCCTAGCTACACAGCTAGGATGGGTTAAATGCAGAGCTTCATTTCACTACAGGGATCAGTAAAGTATATCAAAATCCAAAAAAAATCTATCCAAAGTTAATAACTTTCTCAAACAAATAATTTCATGGCCTCCTATCCTTTGTAAAAACACAATTAAAACATTTTCAATACTATTCTGTCAAGTGAGTTTGAAGCAACATTTTGTAGAGTTATTTAAAGCTGTTTTGGGGCTGTTGATCCTCAGAACTCATCAGAGGTGTAGATTTTGTGATGGATGCGGTGTTGTCAATCACACCACATTCGTGATCATAATCACCATTATTTAACAAAAGGGACCCGGTGAGCATCACACCCCGTTTCCCCAGGCAGAATGCCTTGATGCTTGGCAATACTTGCCACAATAAAAAGGTTTAAGAGGCTTGTAAATGAGAGCATTTAGCTTACATCGACAGTTGAATACATCCTTGGCTCATCCCCCGGCTTTACACGGGACGGGGGCTACCGTAGGACTTTGCGCTTTTCTGAGCACAGGCCATCTGGAGGCGCGCGGTGCCTCGCTGAATGCATCATTTCACCGTAATTCCTTTTAAATCACAGGCGTCATTGGGCTTAATGGGCAAATGTTTCATCGTTGACGCGCGAATTGGGATTTGAGTAACTGGAGACCAAATGTTGTTCACCCTGAGTCATACCTCCCCGAGTTCAGTGACCTTCAAAGTGCCGTGTGTGTTTTTGCCCTCGCAGGTGTTCCGAGCTCGCTGGCACGGCTTGTCACCCTGCAGCCGCGCGCCAGCTCTTAGATGTGGCTTTATCTGTCCGCGGAAATGAAAAGCCGAGATGTTGCGTTCAGCGTATTAGCTCGGATAACAATCTTTCGATATGTTGATCCTGGTCGGGGGGAGCTGTATCTCCCATCTACCTGCTGACCTGCCGAGGCTAGCCAGGCGGCGAGGTCAACAATTCACATGCTCCACACGAGCGGTACCGCACTTATCAGATGGCAGCGTGTGTTTTTCTGCAAATCTGCAAATCACTGACCCCTGTGTGTGTGTGTGTTTGTGTGGATTCTGGTCCAAAGTGACAAGGCAATGTTAGCTGAAAATGTCACTTCAGAATGGATTTACATCAAGCCCTGAGCCGTGCCAGGCTGTCGGCGGGTTGACTGAGTGATGTGAGGAGGAGAAATGTGTCATGGCTTCTCTCGGTGACATTAGGGACAACCGGGAATCATTTCTGTTATTAACAGCTCTGATCGTAACCTACTTACACTTTGATGAGAAGAACTATGATGGTTTAAAAAAAAGGACAACGGGGGCACCTACGTAGCCAAATGGTTACAGTGCATACATTAGCATATGGTCGCAACGTCGCCATTTTGAATCCAGCCGGCCACCTTTGTTACACATCATCCCCCCCATCTCTTCTGTCTATCTATACTGTTGCTGTCAAATACAGTAGAAATGATAAGACAAAGGATAACAGTTTTATGTCTCAACCTTGTTATGGATACCAGGCCGGTGTGATCATGGAAAACCTGGAATTACCAAATGGAATTTGAAAATGGTGTTTTTCCAAGACCAGTGAAAATGATGGAAAATCACATAAAACCAGAAAGTTTTGATGTATCTTGGAATTTTGGTTATTTATATGCCGAAGACAAAATTTGACTGCCCATCGGTGTCACATAAGGCAGTTATTTGATTAAAAAAAAATTGTAAGATTTGAGTGTATAAATTGACCATTTTTGGAAATAGAAATAATCAGGAACACTTTATTTGTCATTACATTTCATGCATTTGCGCAAATGAAATGAAATGTCATTTCCCACAGCTCACAGCACTGCAACACAAAGACAAAACACATCCCAACTAAGAACACACATATCCAAACTAAGCAACAAAAAAAAAACACTGTCCAAGAGGACGACCGCCAGCCAGGATGACTGTCAGAAATAAGTCGATATCTTGTGAGATGATTCTTGGAAAGCTCACTGAATCTGCTCAGCTATGATGGGGACAGACCCTGGTTGTGCTTTGGTGATGATGGTGATGATGGTGATGTTTATTTGGTTTTATGTTGTTTGTTGGCTTGCTTGTGTGGTTTTTTTTTTGCTAGGAGCAGTATGTCTTCATCCATGACGCCATTTTGGAGGCATGTCTCTGTGGGGACACCACCATTCCAGCCAGTCAGCTGCGCTCCGTCTACTACGACATGAACCGGCTGGACCCCCAGACCAACTCCAGCCCCATTAAAGAGGAGTTCAGGGTGAGCAAACAATCACTGCACCATCATGCACAGACACATACAAGTGTTTCCGTCAGTCCCCGTCCAGGATGGCATGTATTTTTTTGTTTGGCCTAAATGAGATGTAGGACCTGTAGAGAGCTGTAGAAAGTCAATCTCAGGTGTCCGGGCGGCACGGCGGTCTATTCCGTTGCCTACTAACACAGGGATCGCCGGTTTGAATCCCTGTGTTACCTCCCGCTTGGTCGGGCGTCCCTACAGACACAATTGGCCATGTCTGCGAGTGGGAAGCCGGGTGTGGGTATATGTCCTGCTCGCTGCACTAGCGCCTCCTCTGGTTGGTCGGGGCACCTGTTCAGGGGGGAGGGAGAACTGGGGGGAATAGCGTGATCCTCCCACGTGCTACGTCCCCCTGGTGAAATTCCTCACTGTCAGGTGAAAAGAAGCAGCTGGTGACTCCACAAGTATTGGAGGAGGCATGTGGTAGTCTGCAGCCCTCCCCGGATCGGCAGAGAGGGTGGAGCAGCGACTTGGACGGATACAATTGGGGAGAAAAAAATCAAAAATGCGACATGATAAATAAATAATACAAAATACAAAAGTCAATCCTGAGCATGATGTCTCCCCTGACAAAGACAGAAGTAAACTTTGTTTGGAGCAAGACTGACTGTGCTTTTATCAGAGTATAATTAACACAACCTTTATCATTTCTGCCCACAAAAGGTATTTCTACAAAAGTGCATCCTTACTTGAAAATATTCTTTCAAAATGTTCTTTCAATACAACTTTGTCATTTCACACATCTATCTTTGAAATAAAAAACGATAATTTTTTTAAAAAAAACTGCGTTTTTCAAAATCAAAGTTCCATCATGCTTCGAAGTCTGAAAAAGAAAAACAACAAAAATACACATAAAAAGCAATGAATAAAAAAACCAATAGAGTAAAAATGAAAGAAAATCAACTATAGACTAACAAAAGCAGCAGAAAAATCAATACGATAACAGAATTAGAATGAAAGAAAAACGAAGGGAAATGTTATTCCTTTTTAAATGGTAATTAATAATGCAATTAATTACATTGTTAATTAACAGCAGTGGGACACAGTTAGCACCGTGGGGCCCCTCTCGGCTTCCGTCATGCCTCTGTATGATGGTGCGTCTCTCTGCTGCTCTCCTGCAGACTCTGAACATGGTGACTCCCACGCTGCGGGTGGAGGACTGCAGCATCGCCCTGCTGCCCAGGAACCACGAGAAGAACCGCTGCATGGACGTCCTGCCGCCCGACCGCTGCCTCCCCTTCCTCATCACCATAGACGGAGAGAGCTCCAACTACATCAACGCTGCCCTCATGGACGTAAGAGCCGGACAGATGTCCCATGTTTCACATTTAGGAGATTTTTTTCCCCCCTTTTATTCTCCCAAATTGTATCTATCCAATTACCCCATTCTTCCGAGCTGTCCCGGTCTCTGCTGCACCCCCTCTGCCGACTACCACATCTCCTCTGATACATGTGGAGTCGCCAGCCGCTTCTTTTCACCTGACAGTGAGGAGTTTCACCAGGGAGACGTAGCGGGAGGATCGCGCTATTCCCCCTCCCCCCTGAACAGGCGTCTCAACCAATCAGAGGAGGCGCTAGTGCAGCGACCAGGACACATACCCACATCTGGCTTCCAACCCGCAGACATGGCCAGTTGTCCGTAGGGACGCCCGACCAAGCCGGAGATAACACAGGGATTCAATCTGGCAATCCCCGTGTTGGTAGGCAACGGAATAGACCGTTAACGATACCTGGATGTCCTGCATGTGCATTTCTAATTCACTATGCAGATTATAATAACTAGGCATGCCCTGATCACATCTTAGTCAGAATCAGATCAGCATCTGTAAGACAAGCCCTAATACTTGTGATTGTGATCAGAAATGAGGAAAACGACACATATGTTGTCTAAATGGCGGCACGGTGGCACAGTGGTTAGTGCGGTCGCCTCACAGCGAGAAGGACCTGGGTTCAAATACTGGGGTTGTCCAACCTTTGGGGGTCGTCCCAGATTGTCCTCTGTGTGAAGTTTGCATGTTCTCTCCGTGTCTGCGTGGGTTTCCTCCGGGTGCTCCGGTTTCCTCCCACAGTCCAAAGACATGTAGGTCAGGTGACTCGGCCGTACTAAATTGTCCCTAGGTGGGAATGTGTGAGTGTGTCGGCCCTGTGAGGGGCTGGTGGCCTGTCCAGGGTATCTCACCGCCTGCTGCCCAGTGACTGCTGGGATAGGCTCCAGCATCCCGCGACCCTGTGTAGGATAAGCGGTTTGGCTAATGGATGGATGGCTCTTTCATTGGTCAAACCTTTGAGACCTCTCAGTTATGGGATGTTTAACCATATGCCCAACCTGAGAGCCAGGAACCCAGTTTTCTAATGTGGTCTTCCAAGACACGCATTCTCCACCGGGAAGCAACACCCAGTAACACTTAGGACAGAGGATGTAGACAGAGGGATGTTTGGTCAGCTGCTGGTCTAACATGTTATCAAGGCGTCATCAGGGATTCTTGTTTCTCTCTTTCTAGTCATTCTCTACTTCTCTGTCCCCATCTGTCTCTTTCTCGTTCCACTCATTTCCTTGACTCCTTGTCCTCTCTCATTTCCTGTCCTCCAGAGTTATAAGCAGCCTTCTGCATTCATTGTGACCCAGCACCCATTGCCAAATACAGTGAAGGACTTCTGGAGGCTGGTGTTGGACTATCACTGTACATCCATAGTCATGCTCAACGATGTGGACCCAGCCCAGGTAAACCCGACCCGATACACATAAACACACGCAGGCACACACACACACAATAATTCCCGGTGGATGTACTGAGAAATGGACTCCTGAACAGACGACAAGTGAAGTATGTCCTTTCATGTCCTTTCATCAGAACTCAATCTAATGAAGTCACACAAAGCACCAGCATGAGATTAGATTGAGGAAAATATTGCTTTTTATCTATTCCTGTCAGCCCCCCTACATGCCTTGGAGGAGAGAGACCAAGACACAGAGAGAGAGAGAAAGAATGAGAGAGAGAGATGGACAGACAGACACGCAGACAGGCAGACAGACAGACAGAAACAGTGGTGCAAAAACAAGTGCGGGGATATATAAATCTATGTGGATGTGAAGTGCGATACGGGCTGTGAAGTGGGAGAAGAGTTTCCATGGAGCACAGGTAGGCAGACAGACAGGCCTATAGAAGAGACTCTCCAGGTTTCTCAGCCTGAGGCTGTGTCATAAAACCCGGGGATCAAAGCCTGGAGCCAGGCCGCTCTCCGCCTCTCAATCCCCTTTCCCTCGGTGACTGGCTGGCTGGCTGGCTGGCTGGCTGGCTGGGCTTTTCATTCAATATTCTCACTGTAGCGGGCCAATCAGTCAGCCGAGGCAGCAGCACAGGTGGGGAGGGAGGCCGGGAGGTGAGGGAGATGGAGGTGGACCATCTTTGCTGTTTGCATCTGTTGATTTTTGTCAAGCTTTTGATGGGATCTCAGAGGTAGCTAAAAAGTAATGTTTTTTTTTCCCTGGTGTGTGTGTGTGTGTGTGTGTGTGTGTGTGTGTGTGTGTGTGTGTGGAGATGTGTGCGTGAGAAAAAAAGAGAGAGCGTAACAGTGAGTTTATAATCGGGTAGCCGCCGACTGTTATGTCTGTCTGTCCATTTCTGCATGAGCGTACCAATGCCCGCACATTTACCCCCGTGTGCATGTTTGTGTTCTTTTCATATACTGTCTACATTTTGGATGGGTTAAGAGTGGGGGAGTCGAGCGTCTGGGTAGCATAGCGGTCTTTTCTGTTGCCTACCCACACGGGGATCGTCGGTTCGAATCCCCGTGTTACCTCCGGCTTGGTCGGGCGTCCCTACAGACACAATTGGCCGTGTCTGCGGGTGGGAAGCCGGGTGTGGGTATGTGTCCTGGTCGCCACATTAGCGCCTCCTCTGGTCATTCAGGGGAGAGGGGGAACTATCCACATGTATGGGAGGAGGCGTGTGGTAGTCTGCAGCCCTCCTCGGATCGGCAGAGGGGGCGGAGCAGCAATGAAGACGGCTCGGAAGAGTGGGGTAATTGGCTGGATACAATTGGGCAAAAAAGGGGGGGGGTCCAAAAAAGAAAAGTGTATGAGTGCATCTGTGAATACCTCTCAGTGCAGAATCTCTGAATCTCTCTCGCTGTGTGTGTGTGTGTGTGTGTGTGTGTAACATGAGGTTGGCAGCATGCTCTGCTGGTGCACGTTCTTAAATAGGCTTTTTCTCCCAAGGAGCAGAAATGGGAAATGGGAGAGATTTTGCCTCTCTTACGAAGCCATCCCAGGGGCTCACCTCTCTCTCTCTCTCTCTCTCTCTCTCTCTCTCTCTCTCTCTCTCTCTCTCTCTCTCTCTCTCTCTCTCTCTCTCTCTCTCTCTCTCTCTCTCTCTCTCTCTGTCTCTCTCTCGCTCTCTCATTCTACACTGTTCAAAACGGCTGCCAAAGCAGAGAGTCAGTAATGTGCCGAGTGCTTCATTGAAGCCACATTTGATCATGTGTTCTTTCACACAGGGAGACTATCTGAGTCCGCAAAATAAGCGAATACAGATTTTCTGGGGGAAAGAGATTATCTGGTTTGGGTTTATTTTCCTTTTTATTCCTAAGAGGATGAAATAACAAGTAGCCAAAGTTTTTTTCCCGTTTCGTTCAGTTTGACATGTTGAACAAAGCTTAAGTCAAGCGGTGGAAGACTGTCCATACCTGTGTCTGCCTGCTTTCTGCACACATACTGTCTTCTGATGAGCTAAAAATCCTCTTCTGACTGTGTTATTCCTCCAGTGAGAAGCTAATAAGAAGCTAATCACTGCATCTCAAACACAAACCGCTCTGAAGTTCCTCAACTTGTCTTGGTGCTGTTGACTCATGTTTCTTACACCCACTGACACCACTTACAGAGTTTCAGTTATCCACATCTGTGATGCTGCGCAGCTGAAATCCCCATCAGCCCTTCATTGCACACTTCCTCTCCGTCTTTTCTTTGTTAATTTTCTTCTCTATCTGTGTGTGTGTGTTTTTTGTGTGTCTGTGTGTGTCTGTTCTTGATGTGTCTCTGTGTCTGCTTTTACACACGTCGACATGTTCTTGCACATTTGTGCACGCATGCGTGTTGTGTGTGTGTCCGTGTCCATTTGTTTTAGTTGTGCCCACAGTACTGGCCAGAGAATGGCGTTCACCGCCATGGACCCATACAGGTGGAGTTTGTCTCAGCCGACCTGGAGGAAGACATCATCAGCAGAATATTCCGCATCTACAACGCAGCACGGGTAAGGGAAGCTTTTTTTTTTTTTTTGGATTGGATTCACCCCCCCCCCCTTTTTTTTTTCTTTTTTCTTTTTTTTTTCTCCCCAGTTGTACTTGGCCACTCTTCCGAGCCATGCCGGTCGCTGCTCCACCCCCTCTGCCGATCCGGGGAGGGCTGCAAACTACCACATGCCTCCTCCAATACATGTGGAGTCACCAGCCGCTTCTTTTCCCCTGACAGTGAGGAGTTTCGCCAGGGGGACGTAGCGCATGGGAGGATCACGCTTTTCCCTCCAGTCCCCCCCCCCAAACAGGCGCCCCAACCGACCAGAGGCGGCACTAGTGCAGCGACCAGGACACATTACCCACATCCGGCTGCCCACCCGCAGACACGGCCAATTGTGTCTCCAGGGATGCCCGACCAAGCTGGAGATAACAAGGGGACTCGAACCAGCGATCCCCGTGTTAGTAGGCAATGAAATACACTGCCATGCCACCCCCTGATACCCAGGGAAGCATCTTTTAACTTAGAGTCTCCTTAGGTGATATGTGGTAACGGCATCCGTGTCTGACCACTCCAAATCCAAGAGACCTGGTCACAACAAAGAGTCACCAGATCACCTTCCCCGCTTGGTCACACCGAAGACTCACCAGATTACCTTCCCCGCCTGGTCACACCGAAGACTCACCAGATTACCTTCCCCGCCTGGTCACACCGAAGAGTCACCAGATCATCTTCCCCGCCTGGTCACAACGAAGAGTCACCAGATCACCTTCCCCGCTTGGTCACACCGAAGACTCACCAGATTACCTTCCCCGCCTGGTCACACCGAAGAGTCACCAGATCATCTTCCCCGCCTGGTCACAACGAAGAGTCACCAGATCACCTTCCCCGCCTGGTCACACCGAAGAGTCACCAGATCATCTTCCCCGCCTGGTCACAACGAAGAGTCACCAGATCACCTTCCCCGCCTGGTCACACCGAAGAGTCACCAGATCACCTTCCCCGCCTGGTCACACCGAAGAGTCACCAGATCACCTTCCCCGCCTGGTCACAACGAAGAGTCACTAGATCACCTTCCCCGCCTGGTCACAACGAAGAGTCACTAGATCACCTTCCCCGCCTGGTCACACCGAAGAGTCACCAGATCACCTTCCCCGCCTGGTCACACCGAAGAGTCACCAGATCACCTTCCCCGCCTGGTCACACCGAAGAGTCACTAGATCACCTTCCCCGCCGCTGAACAAAAACAAAAGACTGAGTTTGACTTTTAGTCATTGCTGCTGTATCTTTCTTGCTCTGCCGTGTCTACTTGTTGGTTACTACAGCTTTGCTTCTCTTGGCTGCTGTGATGAAGACATAATGCATTATGCACCGTACCCTTTTTACCCAGGAAGGTCCTCCCTTACAGGAACAATTTAAATGAGCAAGTACAAAAGCTTTCATGATCTGGGTGTGCTGGACTAGCTATTGTCTGAAATACTCCCTCTGGTTGCATGTAAATCTTCAGGGAAGTTTTGTAAGTCATTTCAATCAACTTTCCTGCAACACATTTGGCCTCCTCCTGTTGCTCAGGACAGCATGGTAACTTCTTATGACGCGTCTCCTCACACCTCCCACTCTTGTCCACGCAAGCCTTCCCACTCAGCTGTGCGGGGGCGAGATCACTTTGTTCTTAAGCTATGACAGCTTCCCGGTGACTGGACAAAGGCGTGATCGTCTGAAGTCACTTATCTCAATGACTTGAATTCACCCCGTGTAGAACGAAAACATAATACGCCAGGCTGGAGCAGGCGAGCTGTACTTTCCACCTCACGGTTCTGCAAGAACGCCGCCTTTAAACTGAACTTCCCGACATCACTTGACTTTACAGAGAAAGGTTTACTGACCCTCTCCAGCCTCACCTGCAGTCACCTGCGTAAGCTCCTTACCCCAACAGACTCAGTCCTCCCAGGGCTATTGGTTGTCACTCATACTGAAGTGGTGTAATGGCCTCTAACTCGCCCAGGCATCAGGAAGAAAGAAAAAACAACAGGCAAATGTTTTGTCTACTAAAAAAAACATCACATGATCACTGACAAATGTTATTGATGGTTATGTCTTGCATGAAGCGGATTGATATTGTCTGTACCTATCTGTCCCCGGCGGTAACTGTACTCATCTATCAAAGTATCTGCCAGTCACATCTAGTATCTACACCCTTATTCCTCCAACTACCTGTTGCTTTTATCTGTCACTCGTCCTGCTTAGCTCCGCCCTGGCTGTCTCGATGCATTGTATGTGTGTCGGCAATTAACCACCACATTGTGTGTTAACCCGGGTTTACCCTCTTGTGACCCACCCCCCAACCCCAGCCTCAAGACGGCTACCGGATGGTGCAGCAGTTCCAGTTTCTCGGCTGGCCCATGTACAGAGACACGCCCATGTCTAAGCGCTCTTTCCTTAAGCTCATCCGACAGGTGGACAAGTGGCAGGAGGAGTACGACGGCGGAGAGGGACGCACCGTGGTCCACTGCCTGTAAGTTACCCACCTAACAGCCGCTCCACCCCCTGACATTCACACAGTATGAGGAGAGCAGCAGCAGGATGTTCACTCTCAGCTGGCATTTTAAAAAAAAGAAACATCTCCACCTAGTGGCCAAAACGCTCTACTGCATTTAAACGTCTTGCCGTTTCATCAGTGTTCCTTAGCTCACTACCACTTAAAGGCAATTTTAATTTTAAACAGATTTTTTTTTTATTTTTATTACCTGGCATAGCTTAAAATAATTGTCCACACAAGAAAGGGTGAAACGATTTTATGTATTTAAAATATGGCATCAGTGTTGAATTGCTGTCCACTATGTCTACGCTCTCTTTTGTGACACGTGCCTGGTGTGTGACGACCACAGAAACGGAGGGGGCCGCAGTGGGACGTTTTGTGCCATCAGCATCGTGTGTGAGATGCTCCAGCACCAGCGCTCCGTGGACGTCTTCCACGCTGTCAAGACACTGAGGAACAACAAACCTAACATGGTGGACCTGCTGGTGAGGAGCCCCTCTTGGCTTGGCCCCGCTGCCAAACATGAGACAAAAAAATAATCTGAAAATAATTTGTAGTGCTACTTCCAACCTACTTGGAGCTGCTCACCAGTAGGTAGGGTCTGCCATATAGCAATATAATAGGTAGGGTCTGCCATATAGCAATACAGTAGGTAGGGTCTGTCATATAGCAGTACAGTAGGTAGGGTCTGCCATATAGCAATACATTAGGTAGGGTCTGCCATATAGCAATACAATAGGTAGGGTCTGCCATATAGCAATACATTAGGTAGGGTCTGCCATATAGCAATACATTAGGTAGGGTCTGCCATATAGCAATACAATAGGTAGGGTCTGCCATATAGCAATACATTAGGTAGGGTCTGCCATATAGCAATACATTAGGTAGGGTCTGCCATATAGCAATACAATAGGTAGGGTCTGCCATATAGCAATACATTAGGTAGGGTCTGCCATATAGCAATACATTAGGTAGGGTCTGCCATATAGCAATACAATAGGTAGGGTCTGCCATATAGCAATACATTAGGTAGGGTCTGCCATATAGCAATACATTAGGTAGGGTCTGCCATATAGCAATACAATAGGTAGGGTCTGTCATATAGCAATACAGTAGGTAGGGTCTGCCATATAGTAATACAGTAGGTAGAGTCTGCCATATAGCAATACAATAGGTAGGGTCTGCCATATAGCAATACAGTAGGTAGGGTCTGCCATATAGCAATACAATAGGTACCGTCTGCCATATAGCAATACAGTAGGTAGGGTCTGCCATATAGCAATACAATAGGTAGGGTCTGTCATATAGCAATACAGTAGGTAGGGTCTGCCATATAGCAATACAATAGGTAGAGTCTGCCATATAGCAATACAATAGGTAGAGTCTGCCATATAGCAATACAATAGGTAGGGTCTGCCATATAGCAATACAATAGGTAGAGTCTGCCATATAGCAATACAGTAGGTAGAGTCTGCCATATAGCAATACAGTAGGTAGGGTCTGCCATATAGCAATACAGTAGGTAGGGTCTGCCATATAGCAATACAATAGGTAGAGTCTGCCATATAGCAATACAATAGGTAGGGTCTGCCATATAGCAATACAATAGGTAGGGTCTGCCATATAGCAATACAATAGGTAGAGTCTGCCATATAGCAATACAATAGGTAGAGTCTGCCATATAGCAATACAATAGGTAGGGTCTGCCATATAGCAATACAATAGGTAGAGTCTGCCATATAGCAATACAGTAGGTAGAGTCTGCCATATAGCAATACAGTAGGTAGAGTCTGCCATATAGCAATACAATAGGTAGAGTCTGCCATATAGCAATACAATAGGTAGAGTCTGCCATATAGCAATACAATAGGTAGGGTCTGCCATATAGCAATACAGTAGGTAGGGTCTGCCATATAGCAATACAATAGGTAGGGTCTGCCATATAGCAATACAATGAGCATCAAAAGATTGTGACCAACCAGTCAATTTAGTTCACTTCTCATGTTACCAGGCATAATAAAGGTACATGGTCTTGATTTGATTTTCCCAGTAGGTTTAAAACTGAAGCAAGGACATCCCGGTAGCGTGGCGGTCTATTCCGTTGCCTACCAACACGGGGATTGCTGATTCAAATCCCCGTGTTACTTCCGGCTTGGTCAGGCGTCCCTATAGACACAATTGGCCATGTCTGTGGGTGGGAAGCCGGATTTGGGGTATGTGTCCTGGTCGCTGCACTAGCGTCTCTTCTGGTCGTTCGGGGGGGGTAAGTGTGATCCTCCCACACGCTACGTCCGCTTGGCGAAATTCCCCACTGCTGGGTGAAAAGAAACGGCTGGCGACTCCACATGTATTGGAGAAGGCATGTGGTAGTCTGCAGCCCTCCCCGGATTAGCAGAGGGGGTGGAGCAGCGACCAGGATGGCTCCAAAGAGTGGGGTAATTGGCCGGATACAACTGGGGAGAAAAAGGGGGCAAATTAAAAAAACTAGAACAAAAACACTGCACCGCGTAGCGGATGTTAGGCCAACATCATTTCCTTTGTGGTTCCTGTTCGCCCCCCTCAAGTTAAGAAGTCTGGAGAAACCAGTGAGCCCAGCATGAGGGCGACGGCTAACGTTGTCTCTGCTTTTGTCTCCTCTCCTAGGACCAGTACAAGTTTTGTTACGAAGTGGCACTGGAGTACTTGAACTCTGGGTAACAGGTGCTGACCGCTATGCTCGAAGTCACCCACATGAGACTTACGGTTTGGGACATTACAGAAGACAGCAGTTCAGATGTGTCTGTATTTTTTTTAATTTTTATTATTATTATTATTTTGGTGTGTGTTGTCACTGCCCGACGATGTGAATAAAGGTGTGGACACACACGCGACACGCAGGCATACGAGCGACTCCCTTGACCAGCTCTTTTCTTCGCCTGACTCGTAGTTGATCCAGTCGGGGGGAAGCAAGTAAACGTGTACAGTGTGAGTATTGCTGCCAGTCTGTCAGTCAGTGCAGCCTACAGAACCCCGCAGGAGCACAAAGACTCGGTTCATCCCGCCACAGCGAGCCACTTCCTCTCTGGATCCCTAACACACACACACACACACACCTGTGGTCCCGTTGGTTGTTGCCTTGATGCTCACCCGGTGAGCAGCATCAAACACCCCCCCCCCCCCCTCGCCCGCCCCAGAGTTTTCCACGGAATGCAGTCCGCTGTATGTACGTAATGTGTTCACCTCATGTCCTCCATGTCTTCTGCTCAGTGCTGAGTTAACGTCATTGTCAAGGTTACTGAAAAACAGGAATTCAAAGTTTCGGTGTAATATATGTCCTGTAAAACTATGACCACTAGATTAGTATTGCATCAGGCAGCTGGCACGGTCTACATGCGCTTACCTTATTTCCTGTACAGGGATCCAAAGCTTTATTTGCACTTCCATTTTATTCCTGTTGTGCATATTATATATATATTTCTGTAAATTATTTATTCATGATATGTACTTTTTTGGTGATCCGCAGTAAGTGACAATCATGTTTTATGGGTTTGTTGATTTTATTGATTGTATTGTGTGTTTGTTTTTTGTTTTTTTCTTTTGGACATCTTGTATGACAAATCAATTCCATTGTAAAAAGAGATATAAATGTATCTACAATAGAAACATTGTATTATGGATTTCTGCCTCTTTGGTTGCGTTGCTGGGGGAATGTAACATGACAGGGACATCTGCTGGAGAGATTTAGGACAGGGGAAACACTTGACTTTTGGCCTTTCAGAGGAGGGAAAGCACGGACGGTGTCTATTAAAGGCAGCCTGCCCCCATTGTTGTGCAGCTGACGAAGTGCCCGCTGTATTTGTGTTATTCCAGTACTGCTCTAAAAGAAATGTGGTTTTAACAGTTGTCTGCATAACAGGGTTGGCTATGTTTCCATCAAGACCTGGTAGGGTTAGGGTTTCAGTAGACCATCAGCGATGTCCTCTGCTCCCTTTCAAGATGGACTGTGTTAACCCGGCTTTATAGCCATGTACTCACGTCATCCAGGCCCATTGTCGAGATACAACAACACCTGGCCTCTTAAAAGCTTGGCAAGAACATAATGAATACTCTCGTCGTACGCACAAAGCCTTGATTAGCTAAATGGGCTCCACTTCATTCATTGATTATCCAACCCGCTTATCCTTACTCAGGGTCACGTCAGGTCGTCAGGGGAGACACCCTGGACAGGCCACCAGACCATCACGGGGCCGACACACATTCACACCTAGGGACAATTTAGTACGGCCGAGTCACCTGACCTACATGTCTTTGGACTGTGGGGGGAAACCGGAGCCCCCCGGAGGAAACCCACCCAGACACGGGGAGAACATGCAAACTCCACACAGAGGACGACCCCCAAGGTTGGACTACCCTGGGGCTCGAACCCAGGACCTTCTTGCTGTGAGGCGAGCGTGCTAACCACTGCGCCACCCGGCTCCGTTTTAATCAGTTCTTAAACCGGTTCCCTCGGGAACATGAGAAATCAGCTGCGTCTGGATTAGATGTTCCGGTTTGGGCTGAGTCCAGCAGGAGCTGCAGGGTTTTCAGAATCACTACCTTCTCAAGCGGAGTTTTTCAGGTCAGGGAACAATATTGTATTGCTCTCGGTAGCCCCTGCTTTAGCACACGGCCTGCCCCACGTGGCCTGCGACCTCGCCGCAGCGCTTCATGGCGGTGCTGTGGGCGGACCCGGCAGAGGCCGCTGCGTCCCAGCAGGGGAAACGCTGCTGAGGTACACCACCCAAAATGACTTCTCTGCTGGGGAGCTCCACTTCCCTGCACAGCTTCTGGAAATGGGGAAAAAGTACATGGGGTTCAAACGTGGGTTCTTGAACACAATCTCGTGGAGGGAAGGCGACCATAATGAAGCAGAGGTCATTAGATGGACGGCGCAGTTACGATCCTGTCACGGTTACAAATGGAAGTGATTTTGCAGCTTGAATTCCTCCCAACCCTGGGCCCGTATTGGCGGAGAATCAGACGAGCTTCCACCCTTTTAACTTATTCAGTAACCCACGAGGGCAGGCCAGCCCGGAAAATATTAAAAATGCAGCGAAAAGAGTAGTGCCCTGCTGAAATATGAATATGAAATATGACACGGCCGCGTCACCGCGCGACCGTATGACGTCAGCCGCAACGTGCCGCTGTAGATTTGGTTTACGGACGCTCTGTTGCGTTGCCTTACCAACACGGGGATCGCTGGTTCAAATCCCCGTGTTACCTCCGGCTTGGTCGGGCGTCCCTACAGACACAATTGGCCGTGTCTGCGGGTGGGAAGCCGGATGTGGGCCCTGGTCGCTGCACTAGCGCCTCCTCTGGTCGGTCAGGGAGCCTGTTCGGGGGGAATAGCGTGATCGTCCCACGCGCTACCCCCCCCCCTGGTGAAACTCCTCACTGTCAGGTGAAAAGAAGCGGCTGGCGACTCCACGTGTATGGGAGGAGACTCGTGGTAGTCTGCAGCCCTCCCCGGATCGGCAGAGGGGGTGGAGCAGCGACCGGGACGGCTCGGAAGAGCGGGGTAATTGGCCGGGTACAATGGGGGGGGGGGGGTCGAACATAAATACATTAACATGTGTTACTATGCTCTATATTACTGCACGTGCGCTCATCTTTTTTTTTTAATAATTATTATTATTTAGATGTAATAACGCCCCTCTTCCATCCGTGGCGTGCTTCATGCTCTGTGCAGAGGCGGGTACTGAGCCGCTGCGTCCGAGCAGTCTGGTGACTCGTCAGCGGAGAACCGCTAATTCACCGGTTCACTCACCGGAACGACGAGGGGCGGCGCTAGAGCGACGGGAGTCCCGTCACATGATAATAGAGGGGCTGGTTTTACACCGCTCCCCTGACCGGAAGCGGGGCAGGACTCCAGCACTCTGAGCAGGACTTCGCATTTCCTATCGTACAGCAGCCCCCGGTCACAAGAGAGGGCTTGGCGAGGCCCCTCTGGGACACGGAGCCTATACATACACCTACACGCATCCCGGCCTCGGGGACGCGGCGGGTTGCTGCTGATTGGCAGCACACCAAGTTAAAAATCACACTCACGTGCCACGTAGCAACTGACTGCACAGACGCATCCAGAGAAAGGGTACAGACCTTAAACCTGAAAACTGGCTGGCTGCTTCCTCATTCATTCACCTCAAGGCCATGGTCATGAAAGAATTAGATTAGAGTCCTGTTAGAATAAGCACCCGTTACTAGTCTGACTATGACTAGTCACTTTTCTCTTGTACCAGTAACGTTTCAACACTAGTTCTTTAGTTTTAGGGACTAGTGCCTAACCTCAAGGAATATATAGTCACCTTTATATGCTCAGTAGGGAAACCCCCCAGCTGCTTATCAGCTGGACCTCATGAGGCGCCACGTATTAGATTACAAACTTTTCATCAACTTCTAGTCACGATTTAAATGCCACTAGTCGTCAATCCAGTTCTACTAGTCAGTACCTATTAGTTGGTTACTAGTAACTAGTCACCACTGACTAGTTGGTTTTCTGATTTACACTCGTCACAATTACACTGCTACCAGACGCTGTTCAGCATTGACAACTGGGTTTCTAATGAGATCTACTTTCTATCATAATGAAAGACATCAACATTTATGTTTTTACTTAATGTGACTAGTCACGACTAGATGTCCATCCATCCATCCATCCATCCATTATCCAAGCCGCTTACCCTGAGCAGGGTCACGGGGATGCTGGAGCCTATCCCGACAGTCATTGGGCGGCAGGTGGGGAGACACCTTGGACAGGCCGCCAGGCCACCACAGGGCAGTTTGAGTGTCACTGATTTTTATTCTTTGTATTGCTAATTAATTCTGTTGATTAACACCGAGGGCGGCAGGACGCGGAACGCGGGAGCGGGGCAGGCTAAGCTAACTGCTAGCCCATGCAGACCGGCAGTTCCGACAGTTATCCTGGCGTTCACCCTCTTGGACATTTTCTATTTGTAGCTGTTGACATCCGAGTGTCAGCTTTGACTGGTAAGCTCAACAGCAACTAGTCACTTCTGGGTACTGGGAACAGTGGTACCTTCACCAGTGATTACTGGAATAACAACCAGCACTGATAACTAGTGACGGGGCGTCCGGGTGGTGTAGCGGTCTATTCCGTTGCCTACCAACACGGGGATCGCTGGTTCGAATCCTCATGTTACCTCCGGCTTGGTCGGGCGTCCCTACAGACATAATTGGCCGTGACTGCGGGTGGGAAGTCGGATGTGGGCATGTGTCCTGGTCGCTGCACTAGCGCCTCCTCTGGTCGGTCGGTCGGTCGGGGCGCCTGTTGGAGGGGGGGGTAGCGTGATCCTCCCACGTGCGACGTCCCCCTGGCGAAACTCCTGTCAGGTGAAAAGAAGTGGTCCATCCTTTTTCATGGGGCTGTTTCATAGGGCTCTAGTCGCTACAAAAAATTAAACGCTAGTACTTATTTATTTAAACAATAGTCACTAAAAATTACGTGCTCTTACTTATTTATTTAAACCAGTTGCTAAAAACTAAACAGTGGTACTGATTCATTTGAACACTTGCCACTATTGTGAAGTTATCCGTTGCTAACAACGCCACTAGACGGGTGACTTCCGTTGGTTACTAGTAACCAAAATAAAAGTTACTTGAACTGTTAAGAGTAAAGGAGTAATTTACGCACTAGTTACTAAGATAAAACGAGTGTTTATTGAATTGTTGCTAGTAAAAACAGAAAAGCGACTCGTCATAACGGATCAGTAACTGGTGCTCGTTCTAACAGATCTAGAATTAAGGGTTTTAGCAGCTGGTGACCAGGCTCTGCACGTGCTGCCGTTTACATTTTAGTAACTAACGCGCTCCGGTGTATAAACGATAAAACGGCCTGCCGCAGAAAAACAAGCCTCTCGGTTTCTACTGACCACTAACTCACTTCTTTTGCCCCAACTCTCGGCAGCAGCAGCAGCAGCCCTGTGGGGGACAGTGGGTGGGTGTTTGGGTGGGGGTGGGGGGCTGAATTCTTTGGCACATCTTCACGGGAGCTGCAGGTCTCATCATGGTCCTTTGCAGGGGTTTCCTGAGCCACAGGCACCGAGGCGCTGGGGAGTTCTTCATATTTCATTGCCAGACTGGTGGTGAATTATGCCTCTCCTCGTGCAGCAACGTGGAGAGTTAGGCACTTGATGGGGGTGGGGGGTGGAGAGATGCCATATATCTATATCATATGTAGGCTATCCAACTGTTTTCAAAAAATATGTTTATTTACAAAACGCCATTGCTTACATCCTGCAACATTTAAATAACTAAACAATTTATATTTACTAGTGGGTTACTTTCATGCAAGAGATGACGTGTCACAGTTGCATCAGACTTCCTTTTGTATATTTGCACATTTTTTTCCCCTTTTAAGTGCGACTGCCCCTGGCAAATGTAGCAATGAGTATTAGACGTCCGTCAGATGGCGCTGCAGAACAGGGTAGCCCGATCAACCATGCAGCTCGCCTGTAAGGTCAATATCGGCCAGAGGAGGGCACTCCTCACTCTGTTTTGGAGGCCGTGAGTCACGTCTGCCTTTTGTCCGCCTCTTTACACACATCCGGATGATTTACATATCACTTTCCCACGCTTAGTATTACTAGACAGTCTGGGAAGAGTAAGAATTTAGTTTGTCTTGATGCCTGCTCGGTAATCCAGGTAAGAGAATCAAAGAAGGTTGAATCAGTTCATCTGGATACAATGTTTACTGACAGATACGTTTTGGGAGGGATAGCGTGATCCTCCCACGCGCTACGTCCCCCTGGTGAAACTCCTCACTGTCAGGTGAAAAGAAGCGGTTGGCGACTCCACGTGTATCGGAGGAGGCACGTGGTAGTCTGCAGCCCTCCCCGGATTGACAGAGGGGGTGGAGCAGCGACCGGGGCAGCTCTGTAAAGTGGGGTAATTGGAAGGGTACAATTGACAACGGGAGAAAAGGGGGGGGTATAATGAATGTGATACACCCAATGAATAATTGATGACAAAAAGGGTTGACAATTAACCACACACACACACACACACACACACACACACACACACACACACACACAGGTCAAAGGTCAGCAACTATAGAGCATGTGAGGGACAGGATTATTCTCTCTTTTTCTCTTTCCCTCCGTCTATTCCTCCTCATCCTCCTCCTCCTCCTGTACCTCCACAAACAACTACACGGGCCGTAAAATCTGAGCGTGGATGGTTTGTGGAGGATTTGTCTCCGCTTGCTTTACACAACATCCGGGTCTTTCTTATCAGCCTGCCGTCGCATTCTGCTTGATCCGCTCCGCTGCCACGGTGCGGGAATCAGTCCACGACCTCTACATCGCCAATGACTCCTTTCGAAACGGGGACAGAAAACAACAACTGTTTTATTGGGGCGTGTTTTACGGCTGCGTGTTTTATGGCTTGGCGTGTTATTGAATTTTCCTTGTTCTTGTTGTTAAAGGCGCTCGCAGGCCAGCCATCCCCACATCAATTTTACTCGTTTGCTGCTGTTGGTTTGAGGAGCGCGGCGGCTGTTTCCGCAGGACGTCCAATAACTCAGTGTTTGCTTTTGGCTGCGGCCCCGCCATCGAGCGCGGCCAGAGGGGGCGAGCGATCAATCAGCGGAGCGGCTCGGCGTCCCCTGTCGAGCCGCTCCGTCAGCCGCCGATCCATATCTCATATTTCCTCCGTCTTCATGCATATGAAAGCTGGGTGGAGGTGGGGGGGGGGTTATCTCTGCTCCTCCTGAAACCGTGTTGGTGACCGGCGGTGTACCGGCCATCGGGCACGACCGTCAACAAACCCACACAGGCCCCGTGTGTCAGTCATTCGGGGTGCGCGCGCGAGCGTGCTGCGTGCGTGTTCCGGGACTGGGCTCGCTGGCCAATCACAACCAAGTTAGTTAATGCGCGTTAACACACAGTCTCAACATGCATAAAGACGCGTTAACACACAGTGTTTAACGGAGATTATATTAAACTGCAAATTATAACGACAAGGGGGCGAATAGAGAAAAAGAAAACAAGACATTTTTATTCATTAATTGCCTGTCATCATATTTAGATTACATCTATTTTACTCATGCAGCACCCGACCCATGTAGCTATACAGCTACTGTTTTGAGCAGTGTTTCTCAACCGGGGGTCCGCGGACCCCTAGTGGTCCGTGGTGTAATTGCAAAGGGTCCGTGAAAATAAAATATCTTTAAAAAAAGATCCTATGACATTTATAGAAATAGGATTATTTTACTCAAATGTGACTGAGACCTTTATCTACCTAAACTATAAAGGGTAACAGGATTTTTTCTCTAATTACATCTGTTTCACAAGTGTAATTTATTGTATTTTAATAAGAGATCTCGCTCCCGTTTGCATTGTTAAAAGTTACTGCATAAAAATTCGGTTGTTACATATATCTGAAAGTTACTGAATACATATTCTGTTTTGTTACATATATCTGAAAGTTACTGAATACATATTCTGTTTTGTTACATACATCTGAAAGTTACTGCATAAGAATTCTGTTTTGTTAACTATATCTAAGTTACAACTGAAAGCTCTTATTTTTGCCCCAAAGAGTGAATAAATGCTATAATGCAAATTAAAATGAAGTTTCTACTGTTTCTATCAAATTGCAACTCCCCTCCCCCAGGATCAGGTGGAGGGGTCCTCAGGGTAGATCAAAAATACGTAGGGGGTCCAGGACCCCGAAAAGGTTGAGAACCACTGGTTTAGAGGGTGTTGTAGTGCTATGGGCAGGGCCCTGGGTACTGGCTGACCGTGCTAACCTGTGTAAACGAAATTGTATTACTAGTGTAACCGGTTATTTTCTTGCCCGGTGCGGGATTCGATACGGGGTGTACTGCACCATAAGGCGACATCACCAACCGCTCGGCTAAAGGGTCAGACCCGTTAGCTAGGGACTAACGTGTCTTATTAGTAGTTTACACTAGCTTATATATATATATATATACACACACACACACATATATATATATATATATATATATATATATATATATATATATATATATATATATATATATATCCCTTTTTCTCCCCAATTGTATCTGGCCAATTACCCCACTCTTCCGAGCCGTCCCAGTCGCTGCTCCACCCCCTCTGCCGATACGGGGAGGGCTGCAGACTACCACATGCCTCCTCCCATACATGTGGAGTCACCAGCCCCTTCTTTTCACCTGACAGTGAGGAGTTTCACCAGGGGGACGTAGCGCGAGGGAGGATCCCGCTATTCCCTCCAGTTCCTCCTCCCCTCTGAACAGGCGCCCCGGCCGACCAGAGGAGGCACTAGTGCAGCGACCAGGACACATACCCACATCCGGCTTCCCTCCAGCAGACACGGCCAATTGTGTCTGTAGGGACGCCCGACCAAGCCGGAGATAACACGGGGATTCGAACCGGAGAGCCTCGTGTTGGTAGGCAACAGAAAAGACTGCTGCGGTACCCGGACGCCCAGCTTTTATACTTTTAACCTAATTGTGAATTACAAATATATGACGGCGCCTCCACTTAGTAGGAATATGAACCGCTCATTTTAAGAAATATACTTTTAGTTACTATCCTCTTTTTAAACTCACATTATACCTTAATGACATGTAACTATTGTAACAATAGGAACTATTGTTAGGAACCATTGTTTAGTTCCTTGTTTACACAGGGGTCGTTTAGGTTGTTGCACCTGGAATAACGGACCGAGCATGATGCATAACCTTACGTGCCGAAGTTATTATTAAAGTTTATAGCCCAGTGGGGTTGAAACGAGTTGTAACGTCTCATTAGTAGAAGGAAACAACACACTTTAACAACTATGACTGTTTTCTTTTATTTTATAGGGAAAAAAACATTCAAAATACAACATACAAGGGGCGTCCGGGTAGCGTGGCGGTCTATTGTCTACCAGCCGGAAGCCGGATGTGGGTGTGTGTCCTGGTCGCTGCACTAGCGCCTCCTCTGGTCGGTCGGGGCGCCTGTTCGGGGGTGAGGGGGGAATAGCGTGAGCCTCCCATGCGCTACGTCCCCCTGGTGAAACTCCTCACTTGTCAGGTGAAAGAGGAGCGGCTGGCGACTCCACATGTATCAGAGGAGGCATGTGATAGTCTGCAGCCCTCCCCGGATCGGCAGAGGGGGTGGAGAAGCGTGGGGTGATTGGCCAAGTAGAGCTGGGGAGAAAAAAAATACAACATGCATATATTAAACCAACAGGGAAATAAAATATTTCACAAACCCATCGAACTCTACAGAATCAGAGGATAAGAATTAAAACACAGGTAGACAAGACAGAAAATAGTGGGGTAACCTGTAGGCCTTTAGCATGGCTTCCAGCCTACAGACCCCCCCACCACCACCACCAAATCCAAGAAATCAAACCAAAAATACACATATGCCACACACACTACACTGTTTAACCGAAATCCAACATCGCCCTCCCTCCTCCCCCAATCACAATAAAAGTGCTCCCCTCCACAAATGCACTTTTCTTCACTAACACAGCCATACACCATCTTAACATCTCTTTCCATTATACTTTAAAAAGTATTCCACACCTCAGCTTTCCTCGGGTGTAACCCACTGGTGCCAGAGCCTCGCTACACACCCTGGGCCTCTGCCTTGTGGTCCTTTGTGTGTAGTGGGGTATTGTGCGGGGAGAAGAAAGTGCCGGACACGGGGGTTCTGAATTGCGGTGGAGACCGGATGGCACTTTATTTGCTGACAACAGCTGAGGTGGTCCAAGTACAAGGTCAGAAATTATGTTCTTTTGCAAAAGTACATGGTGCAAAATAATAATCTAACACTGAAAATAACAAATTACTGCACGTTTAAATTAAATAAGACACTAAAATATGATCTAGTGTAGTGGACCCCTAAACTACGGCCCCTGGGCCGGATACGGGCCGCCCTCATATTCTGGGTGGCCCTTGAAGCATTGTGCGTTATCTGTTGCATCCGGCCCTCTGGTTTATTTAGTTTGACTTTCTATATTTTTTCCCTCTGCTGGCTGCCGTATTTAGACGGCCATTCAGTTACCATAGTAACCATTCGCGCCGCACAGGCTGCCGCCGCGGTTCGCGCCTCAACAACATTGTCACAGGTGGGTTTTTTATTTTAACGTAGCTCGATAATTTTCTCTTATTTTCAGAGGAAATATCAAAGATGAATCGTAAATGAAAAACTGATCTGGGTGTTCAACGAGCAACGGACTGGTAGTTATTTTGTCCGATATGCCAGGCACCGGTTGCGGTTTTCAAAGGTTACAACTCGCGCAGACATTTTGAGACGAAACACAAAGACAAATATGGTCATCTGCCAGGACAAGCGCGGACAGACAAGATGAGCAAACTACGGGGTGTCAAGCTACACAACAGCTACACAGCAGTTACACAACAGCTACACAGCAGCTACACAACAGCTACACAGCAGAACCAGTCACACCTGCGGGCTAGCTAGCTCTCGTGTGGTGAGACTGGTAGCTAAGAACGGAACGGCCCTCACCGAAGGGGAGTCCCTAAAACAGTTTTTAACCGCAGTCAGAGGCGGTGTGTCCCGATAAGAAGATGCCCTGTGTTGTGTTGAGGTTTTCGGCAAGTGCAGTTATACGGAGGATTGAAGAGATGGGAGCCAGCGTGCACAATCAGTTGCAAGAGAAATCTAACATGTTTGTTTTTTCTCGCTTGCACTTGACGAAAGCGATGATATTGCAACGTGCATGGATAAGTAGACACGTTGGCCCTTGACCAAGGGGTCGGACCCCTTTAGTCGACTGGTTCACGTTGTCGCTTGCGGTGTGGGAGCTACGGGTTCGCGTCCCGGCTGTGACTACGGTTCCCGGCCTCAGAGGCACAACGACTGGCAGAGACATATTTGACAAGGTAGGTCAAACCATTGGAAACGTGGGGCTTCACCGGGCAAAGTTGGCGAGCATAACAGCGCACGGAGCACCGAGCATGGTTGGCTTCACAAATCGGCCACATTAACAGGGAGATGCACGGCCATTGCAGATTCATCAAGCGCTGTGCTGCAAAGTGGTTAAGCGGGAATCTGCTGTGAAAGTCGTGGTGTCAGGACGGACGGACTCAACCATAGGCAGTTCCAAGCATTTCCCTCTGAGCTAGAATGCGATTACGTCACGGCGGAGTTTTGAAGCGCTTCTATCAGCTGCGATGCGTTTCTTCAGCCAAAAGGCAGAACTGTCATTCAGCTGACAGACCCAGAGTGGAAATGGCACCTTGCCTTCCTAACTGACGTGACGTCTCAGTGGTGTCAGTCTGCAGCTACAAGGCCGGGGGAAACTAATCTGTGACGTGCACTCCCATATTAAGGCTTTCCAGATGAAACTACAGCTGCTTTTGCGGCAGGTGAGTGAGGGCAACTTTACTCATCTTGCTACGACGCAAAATGTGGCCACTGAGGACCCACATTCCCTATCACAGTGCGTAGAGGCACTGCGAATGTTGAAGATGGAGTTTGAGGTGAGATTCTGTCTCAACGTGAAAGACATTCGTCTATTTCAGAACCCATTTGCTGCGGACATCTATGAGGCCCCGCCATCTCTTCAGCTCGAGTTGGCTGACTTACAAAACTGTGATGCACCGAGAGATGCATTCCAGTCAGGCAGTTTGACTGACTTTTATGCTGCCCTACCCAATGACACTTATCCCAACATTAAAATGCACAGTATCAAGATGTGCACAGTCTTCGGCAGCACTTATGTATGCGAGCAAACGTTCTCAAGGATGAAGCTTCTGAACAGTCCAACGAGATCAAGACTCACCAGTGTACAGTTTGCACCATTCAGTGAGATTGGCTGTGACCAGAATGGAGCCTGACATCAACCTACTCGTCAGAGAGATGCAAGCCCACAGTTCACACTAGGAAACATGGGGAGGTAAACTCTTTTGTTTTTTCAATCCTCATATGTGATAAAAATAACTTTATGCACGCTGATGCTGTGTCAGTCAGTCAGAGAAGAAAAGGAAGGCGAAGCTTTTCCTCCAAATCGCTAATTAGTTGCTAATTAATTAATAAGATTTCTAAAGGACTCATTTTGGGACTTGTAAGTCTTTTCCTTCCCTTGTTTCTTGTTCACTTGTTGAATTGTTCATGCAAAGCCTGCAGAGTTCATACTGCACTCTTCACTAGTTGCACTAAAATGGTTGAATAAAGTGATGATAATGGTTGGAATGCTTAAGAATTAGTTTAATTTTATTTTTAATTCTACTTACCTCCCTATTACATACAACTCTGACAATGTGCCGTGGCAATGTAAAATAAACCCAGTTAACAATGGTATATTGAAATATATATCATTAGATGTAATGGGTTAATATTCAACTAAGGTAGACCTGTTGTTGTCCACAGTACTATTTACTGTTACTGACATACTCCGGCCCTCCCACAGAGCCAGGCAGACTGAGCTGGCCCTCCTAATCCTAAGAAAGTTTGGGGGACCCTGAGCTAGTGCAAAAATAAATTAAATGACATTAGATAGATAACAGACAACTGAAAAAGCTAAGTCTTCATCCTGCACCATTTCCACTGAGTGGGCGCTACACTGGTACGCTGCAAGCTAGCAAACATTACAGCCAATATTCACACAGAAATCACAAGTGCCCACTTCTCAAAATCACACCAAAATGTAGTGTACTGGTAAATATGACACACACACACAGTACTTTAAATGCAAATAATGAATTTAGTCAATGACAACACAAATGTTTAAACCAATTATACAAATGAAAAACAGGTATAAAAATATACAAAACTTAAATGCCCCCCCCCCTTTTTTTAACCGCTCTCAAAAGTTGTGACCTCTCTCCATCTCATCTACCAGTTGAAGAGCTCCTAACTAAAGAGCTCACACTCACACTGCAACCAAAATAAAATAGTGTCCTGTAAAACAAAACCACGCAGGCCTGAGTCTTGTATGTTTTTTCTCTCTGTTTAAGGTTTTTTTTTTGTTTTTTTTAGGGAGTTGTTCCTTATCTGATGCGAGACTCTAAAGCAGGGGTGGGCAATCTTATCCAGAAAGCCAGTTGTGAGTGCAGGTTTTTGATCCAACTAAGCAGTTACACACCTGTGTCTCCTAATCAAGTTCCTTAGCAAAGACTCTACCGGTTGATCATTTATGGGATCAGGTGTGTAACATAAACCTTCACCCACACTGGCCCTTTATGGACAAGATTGCCCACCCCTGGTCTCAGGACAGGATGTTGTGTTGCTGTAAAGCCCCTTGAGGCAAATTTGTAACTTGTGATATTGGACTATACAAATAAAACTGACTGGACTTGAGTCGTCGCCTGAGACCTAAAACAAATGGCCGCTTCACTCGCTAGTTCAAGCTACCAAATAGATACAGTCAGTGTCTAGTCATAGCTGGGGGCGTGGCGTGGGCGGAGTCGGCGTGGGGGAAAACAATCCCCCCCCCGACTGGAAAAGCGCGGTATTTAAACCCATCATGGCGTATGTAGCGTCACTGCTGCCGCTCGACAGAGCACGATAGAAAAACCGGGTCGGATTGGGTCGTACTGTCCATACAGTATACATGACTGGACAAACGACCCAACTGAATGGCCAGGCGTGTCGTTTCCTGGCATTTATTGTTATCTGGTTGAGTCTCCAGGTAAGAGAGACTTCGCTATAACCTTAGATGTGATTCCGCAAACTGACAGTAATATCAGTATCCTACGGTCATCCTGCGGTCTATATTGGTATCCTACGTTCATTAACGCTATGATATTAAAGACTATACTATGTCTTAGCATGTTAAGACAAAAATTAGTGAATTCCATGCACAGTTTGGACTGTAGCAGCGACGTTACTCAATGCTATTAGCCTAATGCTATTAGCCTATGTTTTGGCGATGTGCTATATCACACAGGGATCTGCTCGCACTGCAACCTGGAGAATTAAAGCAGGTCCCTGGAGGCTCATGCTTTTTTTTTACAAGTGGATTTGTGGGGGTGGTATTACATCACAAAATGTCAGGGTGCGACATTTCTTTATTTCGCTGCGATGTGAAGCCATCCTGGAGGGTGACCGAAAAGCCTCATCGGACCTGGGTTGCGGCGCAGGGGGACGGGACAGTTTTGACAGGCCATTGTGACTGCATGGCAGGGTAAGTGGTGTATCTGGAGTGCCTATGAATATTAAGCTTGATATATTTCAAACTTTACATTTCCATAACTACTGTTTCTGCTTTTGTTTTTCCAGTCTGGGTGAGTCGTGTTCCCATGTGGCTGCTGTTCTTTTTAAATTAGAGGCTTGTGTTAGGATGGGGTTTGATAAAGTCCCAAGCACAAACAAAGCCTGTACATGGAATCAGGTCTGTGTAAAAAAAAAAAAATTGAGCCTGCACTTGTAGCAGAAACAACTTTTTACTCTGAGCAAACATCAGCAGGAGGAAAAAGGAACAGAAAAGCCCCAATCCCAAAAGCCTCTACTTCACAGCAGCTGCAATTTCTCACCATGCTGGCTGACAGATCATCACATGCAGTGGTTCTGAACAGTCTCAAAGCTTTTGCCACCCCGTCCAAGAAGGCATGGTGTTTCAGCCTGCATGTAGTGACCGAAGAGGAGGTGGACAAGGTGAAGAGAGCAACCATCAGCCAGGCATCTTGTGTGCAGTGGCATCAGGAGCAAGTGGGTCGCATTACAGGCTCCGTAGCGCACCGTGTCCTGACTGCTGCCAATCCAGGCAGGCCGTTAATCAATGACATATGCCAACAAAGACACAGGCCTATTATGAAGCCAAGGATCCAGTGGGGGAGACACCATGAGCAAGATGCCATCAACACATACCACTATGCTATTGGAGTTAGAAGTCTCACAGCCAACATATCATCGACCATACACATCTGTACACCAGTAGACAAACCACACATGAACCTGGTCATCGAAGGCTGGCTTCTGAATTTGCCAGGCCATGCCATACATGGGAGTCTCATGTGATGGTTATGTGTCCTGTGAGTGTTTGTTCTAGAAGTCAAGTGCCCCTACAGATGGGGGCAAAACCATTCTAGTGGATGCCAGCAGTGGCTTGAGGACAATAGAGGGCACCTGGAAAGCCTGACTAGTTTGAAGAGGGGCCACGCATATTTCACACAGGTAAGTGTTTAGATTTTTCCCTACATACAACTGCACATTATTTGTGTATATATATAAATATTATATATAAATATTATATATATATATATATATATGTGTGTGTGTATGTATATATATACGTATATATATGTATACGTATATATATACACTACCGTTCAAAAGTTTGGGATCACATTGAAATGTCCATATTTTTGAAGGAAAAGCACTGTACTGTTCAATGAAGATAACTTTAAACTAGTCTTAACTTTAAAGAAATACACTCTATACATTGCTAATGTGGTAAATGACTATTCTAGCTGCAAATGTCTGGTTTTTGGTGCAATATCTACATAGGTGTATAGAGGCCCATTTCAAGCAACTATCACTCCAGTGTTCTAATGGTACAATGTGTTTGCTCATTGGCTCAGAAGGCTAATTGATGATTAGAAAACCCTTGTGCAATCATGTTCACACATCCGAAAACAGTTTAGCTCGTTACAGAAGCTACAAAACTGACCTTCCTTTGAGCAGATTGAGTTTCTGGAGCATCACATTTGTGGGGTCAATTAAACGCTCAAAATGGCCAGAAAAAGAGAACTTTCATCTGAAACTCGACAGTCTATTCTTGTTCTTAGAAATGAAGGCTATTCCATGCGAGAAATTGCTAAGAAATTGAAGATTTCCTACACCGGTGTGTACTACTCCCTTCAGAGGACAGCACAAACAGGCTCTAACCAGAGTAGAAAAAGAAGTGGGAGGCTGCGTTGCACAACTGAGCAAGAAGATAAGTACATTAGAGTCTCTAGTTTGAGAAACAGACGCCTCACAGGTCCCCAACTGGCATCTTCATTAAATAGTACCCGCAAAACACCAGTGTCAACATCTACAGTGAAGAGGCGGCTGCGGGATTCTGGGCTTCAGGGCAGAGTGGCAAAGAAAAAGCCATATCTGAGACTGACCAATACAAGAAAAAGATTAAGATGGGCAAAAGAACACAGACATTGGACAGAGGAAGACTGGAAAAAAGTGTTGTGGACGGATGAATCCAAGTTTGAGGTGTTTGGATCACAAAGAAGAACGTTTGTGAGACGCAGAACAAATGAAAAGATGCTGGAAGAATGCCTGACGCCATCTGTTAAGCATGGTGGAGGTAATGTGATGGTCTGGGGTTGCTTTGGTGCTGGTATGGTGGGAGATTTGTACAGGGTAAAAGGGATTCTGAATAAGGAAGGCTATCACTCCATTTTGCAACGCCATGCCATACCCAGTGGACAGCGCTTGATTGGAGCCAATTTCATCCTACAACAGGACAATGACCCTAAACACACCTCCAAATTGTGCAAGAACTATTTAGAGCAGAAGCAGGCAGCTGGTATTCTATCGGTAATGGAGTGGCCAGCGCAGTCACCAGATCTGAACCCCATTGAGCTGTTGTGGGAGCAGCTTGACCGTATGGTACGCAAGAAGTGCCCATCCAACCAATCCAACTTGTGGGAGCTGCTTCTGGAAGCGTGGGGTGCAATTTCTCCAGATTACCTCAACAAATTAACAGCTAGAATGCCAAGGGTCTGCAATGCTGTAATTGCTGCAAATGGAGGATTCTTTGACGAAAGCAAAGTTTGATGTAAAAAAAATCTTATTTCAAATACAAATCATTATTTCTAACCTTGTCAATGTCTTGACTCTATTTTCTATTCATTTCACAACATATGGTGGTGAATAAGTGTGACTTTTCATGGAAAACACAAAATTGTTTGGGTGATCCCAAACTTTTGAACGGTAGTGTATATATATATACACGTATATATATACACACATAATCCAGTTAGTCAAGTAAATTTTCTATGAGACAGTACAAGCCTGTTTCATGCTATAAGCAATCATCAGCTATATATATATATACACACACACACACACACATATATATTGTAGTGAATTTGGGGGGCAGTCTGGGAGACTATCTTCCACTCCACAAGCGACATTGTTAACCAGTCGACTAAAGGGTCCGACCCATTAGTCAAGGACCAACGTGTCTACTTATTCATGCGCGTTACAATATATATAGCTGATGATTGCTTATAGCATGAAACAGGCTTGTACTGTCTCATAGAAAATTTACTTGACTCACTGGATTATTTTGCTCCTTATTTGTTGAAGACTATCCCTACCGTTGAGTATTTCTTTTAACAAAGTTATACACACATATATATACCATATATATAATCCACCACTGGATTATATATATATATATATATATATATATATGGGAAAGGTATTATTTTGGGGATACAAAATGTGCCCACACACCCCTCCCTACATCTGATCAGTCTGTTGCCATAGCAGCCTCGTGGAGCTTTCCTGCCAAAGAGGAGCAAACCAGCAGGGCCTCCATCCAGAGAGGGATGGCTGCTCCTCTTCATCTGTTGCTATGGCAACATGATAGTGTTGTGGATGGATGCGGGGTGGCGGGGAGTCAGTTCCTTTATCTCCCAACCAACTACACTTGAGCTTAGCTCGCCCGTGTTCAAAACATGGCAGGCAGACAAAGGAGGTCAAAGGAGAGATGCACGTGTGGAGATAGTGCATCTTCATCGAGCGCTGGCGGTGGTACAGCGAGCGCTCTGGCTCATCTCGATGGTGCATTGTGTTAAATCCTAGCTGAAGCCTGCTGCAAAATAGCTGATGGGCCAATTTGCGACGGTATAGGGGAAAAACCTCAAGCTATCACCCTTGTAATTGCGTATGCGTTGAATCTTTATCATTTTTCGACGACGTTTTTCAAAGCGCTTTGGGCGCGCTTAAACGAGGAAGCAAAGAAAACTGACATTACAGACCAAAAACAGACAGGATTAAAGGATACAGCATGAAGCCGTTATCTCTAGGCCCAAATCTTGGTTGGGAGTTATCTATGGTAAACCGCAAGGAACCGGAGGCCATAAAAATGTGTGTCTATGATATGTGTCTGTGTGTGTCTGTGTGTAAATGTGTGTCGTATCTGTGAGTAACTCTTCCTTGACTTTTACAAGGTCAGAGTCAACAGCGAGCAGGCGGCGATGTATGCGCTGTAAATATGGCTGCTATGTCCCCGAGTGTTACTGATGGGCTCCACGGCGGCAGGGGCAGCGTTAACAAAGAGCGTGTTCCCGCGGGACACGTAAACAACAGTCCAAGCTCCTCCGGCCACGTCGATAATGTAGTTAAAACAAAGGAGTATATCGGTCACTGTCCCACCACACTCCTCCTCTCGGCTGTGTGTGTGTGTGTGTTGCAGAGACACTGGAAAGGCCTAAGTAAGCATTTCCACTGCCCAGCCTGGACTCAGGCCAGCGCACATCCTCCCCCTTTTCCATTCTCTCTCCTGCTCTCTCCCCCTCTTTCTACCTCACGCCATGTTTATTGCTGCCTCTCTATAACTCCAGTAATGACTTCTCTCCCTTCTATCTGCCTTTCACTTTGTCTCTCTTTGTCACTCCATCTGTCTCTATTTCTGTCACTCACTGGTCCCCCCCCCATCTCTGTGTCTCCTTGCTGTCTCGCTCTCTCTCTCTCTCTCTCTCTCTCTCTCTCTCACTCTCTCTCTCTCTCTCTCTCTCTCTCTCTCTCTCTCTCTCTCTCTCTCTCTCTCTCTCTCTCTCTCTCTCTATCTGTGTCTCCTTGCCCCCATCTCTGTCTCTGTGTCTCCTTGCCCTCCCTCTCTTTCTCTGTCTCTCTTTCTCTCTCTGTGTCTCCTTGCCCCCCCTCTGTCCCCGTGTCTCCTTGCCCCCCCTCTCTCTGTGTCTCCTTGCCCCCCTCTCTCTGTCTCTGTCTCCTTGCCCTCTCTCTCTCTCTCTCTCTCTCTCCTCTCTCTCTCTCTCTCTCTCTCTCTCTCTCTCTCTCTCTGTGTCTCCTTGCCCCCCCCCTCTCTCTCCCTCTGTCTCCTTGCCCCCCTCTCTCTGTCTCTGTGTCTCCTTGCCCTCTCTCTCTCTCTCTCTCTCTCTCTCTCTCTCTCTCTGTCTCCTTGCCCCCCCCTCTCTCTCCCTCTGTCTCCTTGCCCCCCTCTCTCTGTCTCTGTGTCTCCTTGCTCTCTCTCTCTCTCTCTCTCTCTCTCTCTCTCTCTCTCTCTCTCTCTCTCTCTCTCTCTCTCTCTCTCTCTCTCTGTCTCCTTGCCCCCCTCTCTCTGTCTCTGTCTCCTTGCCCTCTCTCTCTCTCTCTCGCTCTTGCTCTCTCGCCCTCCCATTTTCCTATCTTCATCACTCCATCCTACTTGCTCCCTCCTCAACAGCACAAGAGTGCTGATGGTGTATGTCTAAACACAACACAACATGTGTGCCAGTGCACTCCTACGAAGTTAGGGAGCCTTTCGGTGCTGCAGTGTGTACTCCGATGACGAATCGTGTGACTGCGCAAAGTTTATAGGAAATATGATGACAAGGCTCTTGCCCTGACTACATTCAAGCTTTTTTTTCCCTTCTGTTTTATTTTGGTGCAAAATGGCTGCTGTGCATCACCCAGGTGGGTGCTGCGCTGGTGGTTGTTGAGGTGAGTTTCCTCTCTTCAATGTGAAGTGCTTTGGGTGTCTAGAGAAAGCCCTATATAAATGTAATCCATTATTTACTGTCTCGTTTATTTTTCTTCTTTTTTCATCTATTCCTTTTATTTTTCCTTATCTGGTAGGAAATCACTGACACTAAAGTTCACGGGTTTGAGCGTCCCTGGTCGGTCAAGGAGCCTGTTCAGAGGGGAGGAGGAACTGGAGGGAATAGCGTGATCCTCCCACGTGCTATGCCCCCCCCCCCCCCCCGGTGAAACTCCTCACAGTCAGGTGAAAAGAAGCGGCTGGCGACTCCACATGTATCAGAGGAGGCATGTGGTAGTCTGCAGCCCTCCCCGGATCGGCAGAGTGGGGTAATTGGCCAAGTACAACTGGGGAGAAAAGGGGGGGTTCACGGATCACTCACAAAACCTGATCCTTCTCTGAGCCTTGCAGTGTTTTGGGAAACATACCATCAGTATTTATTAGATGAGCACATTTGTTGTCAGCATAGGATTCTTCAGAGGGGTTTTTCAGGGGGGATGTCAAGAGGTTTGAAAAGACCATCAAAATACACATTGCATATACTGTAGACACCGCTCCATATGACAATCCATTTGGCAGTAGATTAATCCCTCATCGAGAATGAAGGTAGACAGTCAGGATTTAGGACTGTCCTCCCAGCGGTAAAGGTTAATTTGCCTGATAGCACAAATGAGTCCGAGCCCTGCAAGGGCTTATAGCCCACTGGGAAATGTTGATTAATACATTAGCATATGAACAGATGAATGACCTCAAAGATGTTCCTGATGAAAGCAGTCAAAAGTGGAGGTTGTCTGAAGTCGACCACCAGATGAGGCCATTTTGACAGAACGTACATTTTTTAAACACTTGTTATACAACCGAGAACGTGGTGGCTGTGGGGAAAGGACGTTCAGTCGTGCCCCTGAGCATGGTAATGGGGTAGGATGAACAGATAAATCAATCAGCGTTGGACGCGTTCCCAGTATTCACTATTACAGCGTTTTTCAGCGGAATACGTCAAAACATCACCGCGGAGTCCCACATCCCGGAAACCAGGCCCATATTTCATTTACTGGTCTACTTGGATGTCGCTCACTCCAGTGACTCAGGGGAGCCTTTTAAAGTGATTAAGCAGCTCATCCAGAGAAAAAAATAACACTTCGGGGAGTTTGCTTGTTCATCCTCCATCATGTTTTTCTGGTCCTCAAAGTATCTGATGCGAAGTGTAAATAGCACCTTGTGTGCCACGCCGAAAATAGAAACGAGGGTTGAACCGGGAAAAAGACAAACTAGCCATATTTGCCCATTGTTCACTGATAGGACTGTGCTGGGATGATTAATGACTGATTTTGCCTTTGGCTGGACGTTTTTTCACACTCTGAATTCTAGTTTCCATCCCTCAGACCCAATCCTCTCTTCTTCTTTTTCTTCTTTCTATTCATGAGGAGGAGATTGATTTTGCATGCCTTTGTAAATCAACAAAGTGTTTGGTGTCAACCGGCAACATCTAGCCTATTAAAAATGTCAATACGTACCGAGCGATTCCCGCTCCCCGCTCTCGAGCTTTTGACCGCCCCGAGGTACAGCGGCTTACCCTGAAGGTCAAAGAGCATCCGAGCGCGGCCTGCCCCCGCCAGACCGCGTTCCTTCCGCTCGGCTTACCTGCTCAGGTAATGCCGGTGTGAGACTGCTGCTGTATCCATGGCGATGAACCCCTGCAGTCGCCGTCAACCTGGGCTCCTCTGATTTGCATGCATGGATGAGGCCCGAGCTCGTCGCTGATTGGCCCTGTCAGCTCCTGGGATGGGCTCTGGCTTACCCCTGCAGAAGGCCCAGCTGGCTCCATGCCCTTCCTGTCACGCTCACGCCTGCTGCATTCCGCATGACTAGCTTTGTCCTCCGGAGCCTGGAAAACCACGCTCCTGTGCAGAAAATGTCCGCAAAGCACCGGAACGGTTCTCTGAGCCGCACACGGGTAATACGTGGCGCTTCGTTTCCGTGTACTTGTCTCAAATCACTATTCGATCCCCAAGAAAATCAGCAGCTGATGAGCTCGAACCCCAAATAATCCACTGTCAAACGATGTTAAGGGGGCTTTACTTCGTCCCGCGCCCAGTTTTCCTAGCCATGTGGCCGGGGCACGATTAACCACGGCGATATCTCACGTCATCACATTCTCTGAGGTCACCGGGGGCGACGGCTGTATCGTCGCTTCCCCCGATCCGTAGTCTTTCTGCAAAGCGTGCCTGTTTCAGAGGGTAGCTGATGAAGACCCGTCGACAGGAAATATATTCTCCTTCTCACTATGTGTCAGTCGTCACTACAGCCCTCTCGTTTGATTCCCCATTGCCTTCGTCCTGTCCCGCCAGCCCAGATGATAAGATGTAACCTGTTCTGAGGTGTCTCACAAGGTTTAATAAAACGGTTGTCATGGATACCCTGTCTGAACAGGCTGCACATACAGTGAGCAGAAAAGAAATGACAGGTTCAATACCTCACATTAACACCCCCCCCACACACACACACACACACACACTCTGTAGACCATGGATGTTGTGTAAAAATGCCAAAGATCAACGCCCTTGAGTAAAGGGCCGTGAGGCTATTTGCTGTGGTCCTAAAGGTTGAGTTTGAGGGGCCATTTGGCTCTTGTTTGCACTGCAGAGAGGTGGGCTGAATGGTATTTTTCTGCCTCATTGTGTCTTTGCTGTTTGTCCCTGAAGAGATGACCTATATTATCTGGAATGGAAGATCAAAGCTGGCTTTCTCGCTGTGATCCCGGAGTTCTTGGGAGCCCGTTTCCTACAAACTAGCAGAAAGCAGCCCTGCTTGTGCAACCGTCTGGCTGCATTGGCAAAGATGGCTATGAGCCTAAATTGGGGTGGGTGGGTGGGGGGGTACACAGAATCTCTGTTAAAAGTCAGCCCTCAGGAATCATGAGCTTGCAGTTGAGGAGAAACAGAGCTGACACTGAGGACTATACGTTTTTAATGTTCTTTTTTGGGGGGGTTCCTCCCTTTTCCTCCCCAACTGTACTTGGCCAATTACCCACTCTTCCGAGCCGTCCCGGTCGCTGCTCCGCCCCCCTCTGCCGATCCGGGAAGGGCTGCAGACTACCACATGTCTCCTGCAATACACGTGGAGTCGCCAGCCGCTTCTTTTCACCTGACAGTGAGGAGTTTCGCCAGGGGGACGTAGCGCGTGGGAGGATCACGCTATCCCCCCCCCAGTCGTCCCCCCCGAACAGGCTCCCCGACCGACCAGAGGAGGCGCTAGTGCTGCGACCAGGACACATAGCCACATCCGGCTCCCCACCCGCAGACATGGCAAATTGTGTTTGTAGGGACGCCCGACCAAGCCGGAGGTAATGCGGGGATTCGAACCGGCGACGCCTTTAATTTTCTTTTAAAGAGTTTTTTTGTTGTTTTTTTTTTGTTAGCCGGCTACCGTGAAAGGTAGAGAGGAAATGGGCAAGAGAGAGAGCGAGAGAGAGAGAGAGAGAGAGAGAGAGAGAGAGAGAGAGAGAGAGAGAGAGAGCGAGAGAGAGAGAGAGAGAGAGGGAGGGAGAGGTATGACGACGTGCATTAAAGGCCCCCGGCGACACTGCGACCAAGTGGCCATGTGGTAAGACCTGTAACCATTCTGTACAGAGGCGCCCCCGTTTTTTATTGTCGTGAGATGATGCGCAAGCTGCTCACTTTCCTTTTTTTGGCCATTTGAGAACTTTGTTAGGAGAACTAGATGTTCACAAACTCAAACTCGGAAACACATTTAGATGTATTATTTAGAAAAGTTCTGGCACGTCTTACACAAATCCAGTCCAAGTGGAGTTCCCTATGTAGGGCTACCTTTCATTTAATTTGTGCAGCCAACATATTTTACCTTATAGTCCCATTAGTGTCGGCGGCTGATGATGTGTGAGCCAACAGTAGCTTCTATTTGTGGTAGGGGCCACAGCTGCCTATTCATCAGCCATTTATACTGTAGATAAGAAAGGTCACCTGTGGGAACCAGGTACCTGCTGGGAACAAGTGCTCACCTGCTGCTCCGCACCTCCTACACGCACGCGCACACACACACACACGCTGATCCTCTCCTTCTAGTCCCTGGCTAGAGGTGCTTCTATTTGCTGCAGTCCTGATGACGTCAGAGACCTATTGATGTCGAACATAGAAGCAGAAGAACCGGAAATGGTCGTATGTCTCCATGACCTGCATTGGTAGCTACGCTGTCACGCAACTCATTAGCCAAGACCAAAGGCTGCGGATGGATCTTGATGGATCATTCATCACGAGAATCCTCTTATGAGGGGGCTTCCACCTTCTCCACCTGCTCAGACAATGCAGCGGGTGGTTGTTACTGCAGGAAGTTATTTATGATCTATGAGTTCTCCCTTTCTCCCCTCCCCCCCTTTTTTCTCCCAATTTTATCCAGCCAATTACCCCACTCTTCTGAGCCGTCGCGGTCGCTGCCCCCACCCCCCTCTGCCGATCCGGGGAGGGCTGCGGACTACCACATGCCTCCTCCGATACATGTGGAGTCACCAACCGCTTCTTTTCCCCTGACAGGGAGGAGTTTCACCAAGGGGACGTAGCGCGTGGGAGGATCACACCATTCCCCCCAGTTCCCCCTCGGACAGGCGCCCCGACCAACCAGAAGAGGCGCTAGTGCAGCGACCAGGACACAGACCCACATCCGGCTTCCCACCCCAGACACGGCCAATAGTGTCTGTAGGAAGGGACGCCCGACCAAACTGGAGGTAACACGGGGATTCGAACCGGCGATCCCCGTGTTGGGAGGCAACGGAATAGACCGTCACGCCACCCGGACGCCACTCGAGTTCTCCCTTTCTATTGCTTGCTTCCTTGGCCATTGTACAAGAAATTACTGGTACGGCAGCTTTAAGTCAAAACTCAGATCAGCAGATTGGTGTATTCAAATGAACATAATCTAACTGTCATTATGGTAAAGGTAGAATAGGGGGTGCTGTACATTATTCCGTTTACATCTGTTGGGGATGTAATGTGACTGTAAAGCCCTCTGGGACTTCACTGTGTTTTGGGGCAATGCAAATGAGTTTCACTCGACTCGACCCTGCTTTACAGGCTGACACTGTGCAAGTCATAACGCGTGAACTCATGAAACACGCATGAGGTGTTTACTGTTTGCATATATGAGCATGCCCCGTGGGAATCGAAGGGGGTCATCATTTACATACTGTTTTATAAAATGTATGAGATGTGCAAAACGTGTGTTTTTCACCTAAGCGTTGTCTGCAGGCCCTTTTACGGTCTCACCAATCATAAAGCAGCAAGATATCCGCAACTTCAATAATTGAGACCGGAGCGGCTGGTTCTAAATGTTTAATTGATGACCTATCAGCTCCCTCAGATCCTTAAGTAGAGTCGCGGTGCCTTTGTTTCCAGAATCTCCGCAGGAAATGAAGGCTTTTATGTCTGCTACTGAGGAACTCCCGCCACTTCTGCGCCACCTTACAGCAGTGACGACGACTGCGTCTCCCCCAAGGATGGGATCCCTGACTGAGCCAAAACATTCAAACTCCCAAGTCCCCAATTAGCCAGCTCAACCAGTGCAGACGAGAGGGTGGAGGTCGGGGTGGGTGGGTGGGTGAGTGGGGTGGGGGGGGGTAACCCCTGCAGCTCCTCACGCTGGGCCAGCCAGATGGTGTTGAAATACTCTAGCTGCTAACCAGGGTCGCACAGGCTAGATGAATGTCTGACAAGCAAGAGAGGCTGGAAGGACAAAGTGAAACCAGTATCTGGTGTACTGTGAGCGTGCAGGTAGCGAATATTAAGAAGAAGCCC
>NC_079224.1:11355587-11415593 GCF_029633865.1 Lampris incognitus | reverse complement strand
AGATCTTGAGACACACGGCTCTTTCAGCTAACAGCAGGGTAATTGTGAGAGTGTAACTGTATGAAGCTTCACTGTGAAAGTGTAACTGTTTGAAGCTTCACACCTCAGCTGCAAATCCTCACACGACTCCCACCCAACCCTCCTCTCGTACCCAGAGAGAACATTAAAGTCTGGCTGAAATCAGCAGCAAGATCGAAGGTTTCATGTCTAAAAACCTTTAAAGCGGTATTATTAAACACCCTCTGACAACTTCTTACTTGTAAATGACTAGTCCATCCACCCACCCATCCACCCATCCATCCATCCACCCGTCCATCCATGCATTACCTGAACCGCTTATCCTGCTCTCGGGGATGCTGGAGCCTATCCCAGCTGTCATGAGGTGGCAGGCGGGGAGACACCCTGGACAGGCCGCCAGTCCATCACAGCACCGACACACACGCACGCACGCACACACGCACAACTTAGTACGGCTGATCCACCTGACCTACATGTCTTTGGACTGTGGGAGGAAACCGGAGCCCCCGGAGGAAACCCACACAGACACGGGGAGAACATGCAAACTCCACACAGAGGACGACCCGGGACGACCCACCAAGGTTGGACTACCCCGGGACTCGAACCCCGGACCTTCTTGCTGTGAGGCGACCACGCTAACCACTGCGCCACCGTGCCGCCATATTTTAAATGACTAGTAAATGACTAGTATTGTACCTTTATCCAGAGCTATTGCCTCAATCATCTAAATAGGCTACCCGTGTGGGAGTGGTCTAGTCCTCATTAATATTCATGAGCTGACCTTTGCTGGTAAAGGTGAGCAGGGGTTTCATAATTTGATGATTAGCTCTGATTCGGGGCGGCACGGTGCCACAGTGGTTAGCACGGCTGGCCCTGCGTGATGGCCCAGGGCCAGGGCCGGATCTAGGCATAGGCAAGCTAGGCAGCTGCCGAGGGTCTAATTGCCACAGGGGGGCCCAGACAGACGGATAAAAACATCAACTTTTGGTCTAAATTAAAAATATTTAACATAAAATATTTTAAACTATAAATGGACAATAATAAACAAATATATACCAAACTAATTAACCACAATAACCATGTGGCAGTTAAAAGTAATATTGTTTGTTTACAAAGTATCAAAATGTGCTTGTTTGGGGGTAGAGGGGGGGGTGGCCCAAAAAAGATGCTCTGCCTAGTGTAATCTATCCATTTAATCCGGCCCTGCTGGCGGCCTGTCCAGGGTGTCCCCCCGCCTGCTGCCCAGTGACTGCGACCCTGAGAGCAGGATAATGGATGGATAATGGATAATGGATGGATGGATGGATGGATGGATGGATGGAGAGCTGATTGGCTGCATGTCAATGAGCGCGTCCGATGACATCATGAGTATCAGAAACAAAAGACTGGTTCAGAGAAGCTCAGCTAGGGGGCACCTCTGAATTCCAGCTGTTATACTTGTGTTTTCAGCAGAAGGAGACAGTGCAGAATATATAATGATCTGAGGAACAAGCGACGTTAGAGAACATTAGTGTTTCATGTTTTCCGGCTTGAAATCTTTGTCACACATGTGCCCTGAAAACGGCACAGGCTCTGTGCTTGTCTTGCTCCAGACCAAACCCCGGCTCCCTGCCCCGGCGGTCTAACCTTGGCCTCGTACTCCTCGGCCTGTCTGGCGACTCTGGGGAAGCCGCTGATCACCAGGCCTTTCCCCTGTTGCACGGACAATGCCACCGCCTCGCACAGCAGGTCCAGCACCGTGTCCTGGGGACACACACACACGCACACACACACACACACACACACGCTGATATAAACATGGATTACAACATACACCTGGATAGGTACAACATACATACATATACATAGATATATTGCATACATACATACATACATACATACATACATACATACATACATACATACACACATACTATATAGTATAGATACACACACACACACACACACACACACACACACACATATATACATACATACAACCCAGATGGCAAAATTGCTGTGGCCCAGACCCGTCCCACACCAGCACTTTCATCCGGCCCACATACCACGTGGAATGATGGCCCTTGGGCGGCCCGCTCCTGTTTGCCAGATCTGGGCCTGAACCAAGCCATAGCTATGCCGCATGTGCCACATATTTGCCAAATATGGGCACATGTCATCTGGATGTGACCCTGAGGTCACATCCAGATGACATGTTGCCCAGAGCACCGCATCTTTGCCAAAAAAGGCCCACATTTGGTTTGGCATATTTGGGCCATATTTGCTGTTATACATGTGGGCCACTTCAGGCTCACATCCATCTTGTCAGGGCCAGAAGAAGGCCACAGTGCCGCATCGTTTGCCTGAAGTGGCCCACATCCGGATGCTGTCTGGGAAACGTACATGCTGGAGGGAATATGAATTGAAAGAATGAGGAATACCGTGATGAAGGCTGGAGACATTCACTCTCTCATGCATTTCTCTTGCGAGCCGACCCGCTCCGTCCGGGGTGGTAATACACCTACCAGGGCACCAGGCGTTTACACTCACCACGTAACAATACGTGAAGTTAGCCAGGGAGTACGGCCTTGTCTAAAGCCAGGTACGGCCTTCATCTCATAGCCGCAGGTGGACGAGGTCTCGGCCGGCCAGTGACTGAGCTGCCATTTCCTATGCACAGTTTATTTAGACGCTCGTTATTTCTGCTCTGATTCTGCTCTGAGTTGAACGCGTCACTTCTGGCTAAATAGCCACATTCCGCCTTTCTTTCTGGTTGATAAGTGGACCGAACTCATATCAGTCCCAAAGTGGTTGTCTCCTCCCAGTCCAGTAACCCCGTGTATACAACAAAGGTCCTATAAATACTACACGAACATGCGGGGGGGGGTACAAAGCGATTGTATTTTTGACGGGGAATCATGTTGCACATCACAGCTGCATCTCCAGGGAACAAGGCCGACATGCCTTACCGAGCCAAAACCTCTCTCCGTGGAGACGGGACGTGTCGTGGGTGTGTGACCCGGGTCACCGGGGCTCGCCTGCTCCCCGTCCCCTGATTGGCGTCTCGGTTCACCTGCGCCCCACTCGCCCGGGTGACCCCGATTGGCTTGATCCTCCCACGCGCTACGTCCCCCCTGGTGAAACTCCTCACTGTCAGGTGAAAAGAAGCGGCTGGCGACTCCACATGTATGGGAGGAGGCATGTGGTAGTCTGCAGCCCACCCCGGATCGGCAGAGGGGGGTGGAGCAGCGACCGGGACGGCTCGGAAGAGTGGGGCAGTTGGCCGAATACAAATTGGGAGGAGGGGGAGGGGGGGTGCTATTTTGTAACATGCTTGTCCTCCTTTGAGACCACGTTATAAACAGTCTTAAATGTTTCCCCCCCTCATCCTTGACCGAGTTCTTCTTTTTGAAAGAATAACGTGTGTGATGATGCGGGTTCCAGAAATGGGTTTTCACAACCCGTAACCCGGCATGCACTTCCTCAGGAACCATGAGACACGCACGTGAGTTGGTAAAGGGCCAGTTCTCTTCGTGGGTGTGTGTGTGTGTGTGTGTGTGTGTGTGTGTGTGTGTGTGTGTGTGTGTGTGTGTTGAAGGGGTGGGGGAGGGAGGGGGAGGGGGGGTTGGTGTCAGCTCCCTGATAGCCCAAAAGGAATACTCCACCAGACATGCATCTAAATCAGAGACGGCTCTCACCTCGGTGGAGCGCCTCATCCGGCTCCAGCCGGTGCACTGACAACCTCACACGGTCGACCGCCCGCCCGAGAGAGAGAGACGCCGAAGCGGAGCCTTTATTCAGGGGGAGGGTTGGGCCTTCATGCAGCCTTTGTGTGGGTTTTATCCCGTTGCTCCAGAGGCCCTGCCAGCTGCGCTCGCATCGATCGTGAACAGAGGCTGGGCTAGGCTGGGCTGGGCTGGGGGGGGGGGTGTTGGGGGGGGGGCATCTGGCCATAGCATCCCCCAAGAAACTTTGTAACTTCTTCACTCGTTTCATTTTTTCACTAAATAAAATTCAATTGTTCGACTGTGTGACGTTATCTGGTGGTCACAAAGTCGAACAATCCATTTTATTCGGTGATAAAAATGAAATGTGTGAAGAAGTTACAATGCATTAATAAATTAATTTACGATATTAATTAATTTTAAATTAATTGAATCAGTCGTTCGACTGCGTGACCTTATCTGGCCGTCACACAGTCGAACACTTAATTTCATTCGGTGATAAAAATGTAAAAGTGTGGAGAAGTTACGAAATACATTAATGAATTCATTCATTAATTTTCTAAGCCAGTTATCCTGACGAGGGTCGCGGGGTGCTGTGGAGCCTACCCCCCAGTGCTCATTGGCGCAAGGCGGGGAAACACCCTGGACAGGGCGCCAGTCCATCGCAGACATTAATAAATGAATTTACAATATAAATTAATTGAATTGTTTGACTGTGTGACATTATCTGGTCGTCACAACAGTCGAACAATTAATTCTATTCAGTGAAAAGAAAATGAAATGTGTGAAGGCGTTACATAATGAATTAATACAAAAATTTACAATATAAATTAATTGTAAATTAAAGTAATGGTTCGACTGTGTGACATTATCTGGTCATGATCGGTCATGCATTAATAGGACCAGTCTGATTCCATTAATGGATCGGTCTCATATTACGTCACATATGACGTGACGGCAACACATCCGCCATGTTGGAGGGCAACGGCTCCAGTCCACACCACGTTGCTCTCGCTGCGCGATGCTAAACGCTTTCTAAACAGTCAGAGTGGACGGGGTTTGTTTCAAGGGTTGACTCATACAGAACAGCTGCCGTGGTTCCAGATTTTACAATGGTTCATTTCTGCGCTGTTTCCGTGGTTAGAATCTGATCCTTTACGCCGTCAGGCCAGAACTTTGCAAAACGTATTGCTAGCGAATTCATTAGCCAACGTCACCGCAGGACCTGCCGCGGCCGGGAGGCGAACCCGTAACGCCCGCACCGCAGGCGACGTCGCTAACCGCTAGACTAAAGTGTCAGGCCCGCCCGCCAGCCAGCGGCCAGCGTGTCTACTTATCCATGCACGTTACAGTATTTTGCAAACTGTTTTTCAAAGAGTGGGTCACAGTTGCGGTGTTTTATTCCTGTACGTTTGTCCGATTTTCGCTTAAAATTTCGTTCTTGTAAACTAGATCGACAGTGAGGACTTCCGTATATAAGCCAGGGGTGGGCAATCCTGTCCAGAAAGGGCCAGTGTGGGTGACGGTTTTTGTTCCAACCAACACGCCTGATCCCACTGATCAACCAGTAGTCTGCTGAGGAACATGATCAGGAGACGCGGGTGCGCGATGCTCGGTTGGAACAAAAACCCGCACCCGCACCGGCCCTTTCTGGACTGAGAATAACCCACCGACGACCGATATTACATTATTTACGGTACGTTCGCTAGCACGCACACGCGTTTTAGCGATCGCGCTTAAAACAGCAGGTGTGGTTGGCTAATGGCCGGCCGGGCTTGTTTACTGATCGAAGGCGCCGAGTCTCAACGCAGAAGTCAGTGACCAATATCGTCCGAAGCGGATCGTTTCTTGGTCTCCACACAGCCACGTTTTGTGGACGATCGACCCGCAACAGTTGACGGCGAGTCTCCCGAAACGCGTTTAGAGACGGGAGATCAGCTAGAGCAGGAGGGGGATCCGTTTGACGATGCTACGGCTAGCGTGGAAGCTAACGCGGATGTTAGCCAACATCCACAGGAAGGGGCCAAAGACGTCCGGTTCTTAAAGGTAGACCGGTCAGAGACGTTTGAGACTCAGCGAAGGGGTTTCAGTAGAAGCTGGTTCGAGCAATACGTCTGGCTGGAATATGGCGTCACCTAAGTTGCATCTTTTTGTTTTGCACGCAGGCATTTTTTTTTTACGACCAGGTCAGCACAGATTTCATTCCGAGTCATCGTTCACCATCACCGGCTTCCGGAACTGGCGAAAAGCTACAGTCAAGTTTAAGGCTCATAACGGAAGTGTGGGGCACACATTCTCAACGAGGCATGGACGGAATTCAAAATGAAGCAGGGACAGTAACCTGGCATTGTTGGCCACCAGGAGGACAAAAGATTTGGACACTGATGAAATCATCGATGGCTTTGCCAACAAGCAAAATAACGCATTGTTCTTCTATGCCGACGTCTAATGGTGAGTGACTTGTTTTGTAATGGCGCTGTATTACTAGGCCAGGTGTTGCCATATGATGCCCCTTTTCCATTACATGGTACCGGCTCAACTCGACTCGACTCGCCCTTTTTTTCATTGCTGGAAAGTACCGGCATTTTGGTAACTGTGACTACCACCTTTGTCGAGGTCCCCAAGACAAAAAAACAAAAGTGGAGCGGGTACCAAAATCAATGCAAAGCTCTGATTGGTCGGAGAAACGCGTCACTGCGTCATTTTGCGTCATGCGTCATCAATGCGCGCATGGGGCTATGACCCGGCATTTTGAAATACCGAAGCGGAGTTATCTTAAAAGTACATTTTGAAATTGAAAACCGGGCGTCGCTATGACAACCAGCTACACTGACGGGGGTACTGCCTGGGTAGTGGAAAACGACACAGAAGCGAGTCGAGTCGAGCTGAGCCGAGCCGGTACCGTGTAGTGGACAAGGGGCGGAGAAATGGCAGTCGCGTTGTGTTATATCGCGGTTGTACAGTTTTGGGTTTGATCCGGATCGAGGTCTGATACGCTGTTTTTAGACCAACAGCGGTGCGAGGTTTCTGTTGCTGACCCGCGCTGTGTGTGTGGGTGTTTGTGTGCGCGCGCATACAGTGTGCGCACGCGCAGTTTTGAGCTCGAGTCTGATTCTGTCGTACTTTTGTATTGCTCGGTGTGTTTATTACTCTAAACACGTGCGATTGCGTTTGGTCGTGCGTGCGTATACTGGTATATCCGCAGTCCGGTCTACTACTACTACTATTTTCGGCTGCTGCCGTTAGGGGGCGCCCCAGCGGATCATCCGTCTCCATCTCTTCCTGTCCTCTCCATCTTCCTCTGTCACACCAGCCACCTGCATGTCCTCCCTCACCACTTCCATAAACCTCCTCTTTGGCCTTCCTCTTCTCCTCTTCCCTGGCAGCTCCATATTCAGCATCCTTCTCCCAGTATACCCAGCATCTCTCCTCCACACATGTCCAAACCATCTCAATCTTGCCTCTCTTGCTGTGTCTCCAAACCGTCCAACCTGAGCTGTCCCTCTAATATACTCGTTCCTAATCCTGTCCTTCTTCGTCACTCCCAGTGAAAATCTTAGCATCTTCAACTCTGCCACCTCCAGCTCCGCCTCCTGTCTTTTCATCAGTGCCACTGTCTCCAAACCATATAACAGCTGGTCTCACAATCATTTTGTAAACCTTCCTTTAACCTTTAACCTTCCCTGTGGTATATCCACGGTTCTGTAGCACCTCCAATTAATAGCCGTGCTCCGACTGAGCACCCCCAATAACAATCCGCTGGCGCCGCCAATGATCGTGAAGTTTTCATCTCAGCTGAAATTCAACTCGGCGAGGATTTTACTGAGCAGAATGTGAGTTTGGTAGAAAGAATAGAATTGAAAAAAAATTCCAAGCAAATTTCTGTTCAGGAACTTTTCTGTGTGCGCCTGCAGCGGTGGAGATGCTGGTTGGATCAGGGATGGAGAAGTGGGCTTGTAAACAGGATTGCCAAGCCCCAGATCAGATGGGGAAAGTGAATGGTTAACACACAACTCTTCTTCCACGACTGTCAAGGTGCCGCTGAGCACTTCCATCCATCCATCCATTATCCAAGCCGCTTACCCGAATTTGGGTCACGGGATGCTGGAGCCTATCCCAGCAGTCATTGGGCAGCAGGCGGGGAGACACCCTGGACAGGCTGCCAGGCCATCACAGGGCCAAAAAAAAACACACATTCACACCTAGGGACAATTTAGTACGGCTGATTCACCTGACCCACATATCTTTGGACTGTGGGAGAAAACCGGAGCACCTGGAAGAAACCCACACAGACACCGGGAGAACATGCAAACTCTACACAGAGGACGACCCGGGACGATCCCCAAGGTTGGACTACCCCGGGGCTCGAACCCAGGACCTTCTTGCTGTGAGGCAACTGCGCTAACCACTGCGTCACCCTGCCGCCTGCTGAGCACTTCAATATTAAGAATTTGTCATTTTCAAATTGTAGTTCTCAGGTCATCATTTTATGGTACTAAAGAGACGTAAGGTTTCCTTCATCTGATTAGCCATTGTCAAGCTTAATGAAAACATAAGGACCATGCAGTATAAGTTATTTCAAATGGCCTCGACCTCCTGTACATATCTGCACAGTTTACAAAGACTTTGTACATCTGCTCTTTTCTTGATGTGATTTTATGCCTCTGTCTGTACTGTACTGTTCTCTCTATGGTGTTGCGTCTGTTTTAAATATATTGTGTAAAGCTATGGGAATCATGATTTGCTGTGTGGCAACCCCGACTAAAAACCCAACTTGAACATAAATTGTGATCTGCAGCAGAACACTGCATTTATTCTGGGCGGCTCCCAGTTATGAATGTGTGTAACTGTATAAACGTGATGCAAGCATGCATACGCACTAATTCTTCCCCTGGACGAGTAAATGTTAAAAGCTACCCTTGACCTACAGCGTCGTGAGTTTGACAAAACGTGAATAAACACCAATTTCTCAGATGGAGTTAACGGATCCATTACCAGACTAAGGACCCACTCTATGTGTTCATTTGAATCAATATTTCCCATTTGTCTAAGTAAATATGGTGCATGACTAGACATACCGCTTTTATAGACGCACCTGCATACAACCCCACCAACACACACACACACACACACACAGAAAGGCAAAAAACCTCCTACATGCGCACAGCTGTTGCGAAGTGTAATGTCTGCAATGTACACAGAAACATTTATGGCTGTTTCCCCCCACACACACCAGCACACACACAACCACTTTCATGCACACAACCTGTCAAAAACATTAAACAGCGACCTGCACACAACACTTGTACACACATATTTGCGCGCCCGTGCACACACACACGCACACACACATGCACAAATAGACACACAACTCTTTGAACATGTGAGGCAGTGAAGACGGTGTGTGTGAGTGATAGCCAGGAAGCAGTTTTGAAGTGAAATGTCACAGAGACCTGGGCACACCACTTCAGTTAAACAGTCCAGCAGCAGCAGCAGCAGCATCTTCCTGGTCTGATGATATCCACCAGGTGGCCCCGATCGACACTAGAATAATGCCTGGGATTAATAATTACCGGTTACAATGCACTACTTCTTCTTTCGGCTTGTTCCATTTCTCAGGGGTCGCCACAGTGGGTTTTTGCCCTCCATAGCTTTCCTTCTGACGCATCACTCTCCGGCAGTCCAACCCTCCTCATGTCCTCCTCCTCTATCTGGTCTCTCCATCTTTTCCTTGGTCTTCCTCTTTTTCTTTTGCCAGGTGTTTCCAGTTCCAGTACCTTCTTTCCTATATAGTCTATGCCTCTTCTCTGTACATGTCCAAACCATCTCAATCTTGTCTCTCTCAGCTTCTCATCCATTCTTCTGATCTTGAACGTAGCTCTCACTTCCTCGTTTCTCTTCCGGTGTTTTGTAGTCACTCTCAAGGACCAACACAGCATGTTCATCTCTGCTAGCTGTAATGTAGATTCTAGCCTCTCTGTTGATGTCACTGCTTCCCTACCATAGAGCAAGTCAGGCCTGACCACTGATTTGTATACCTTGTCCTTTACCCTCAACTGCATTTTTTTAAGGAAGTACTCCAGCTACCGTTCTCCATGAATTCCACCCAGATTGTATCCTTTTCTTGACTTCCTGCTTACAACTGCCTTCTGTCTGTATTTTCGATCCTAAGTACTTGAATTCGTTAACATCTGGGACATCTTCCCCTGGACTTTCTACTGGCTTATAGTATATACACAAGTACTCGGTCTTTTTGTTCTGCTGATCTTTAGTCCACTGATCTCTAGCGCTTCTCTCCAATCTTCAAGAGCCAACCTTTCCTTGTCCTCATTTGCTAATGAGGACACTGGCTCTTTCTTAAGATGTTCTGTGAGGCTGTCAATCACAATCACAAACAGGAAAAGACTCAATGCCAATCCTTGATGCAGTCCTATCTTTACCTCAAACTCGCTTGTTGTTCCTATTGCACATCGCACTGTAGTCTTACAGTCCCTGTACATGTCCTGAATTATGCTGATGTAATTTTCTGCCTCTCCCTTCACCCTCAGACAGTACCACAACTCCTCTCTCGGTACTCCGTCATATGCCTTCTCCAAATCAATAAACACGCAGTGCAATTTTTTCTGTCCTTCAACATATTTTCCAGCTAAGGTGTTGAGTACAAATATCGCATATGTGGTACTTCTCCCAGGCATGAATCCAAATTGTTCTTTCCCTATAGTCACTTCCTTCCTAAGTCTCATTTTAATCAAACTCACCCATAACTTCATTTTATGTCCCATCAATGTGATCCCTCTAGTTGTTGCAACTTTGAGCATCACCTTTATTCTTGTAAATTGGTACCATGGTGCTCTTTCTCCATTCATTTGGTCTTTTCCCAGTCTGTATTATGTTGTTGAAGAGTCTAGTCAGCAACTCTGTGCCAGTATTGCCTAAGTATTTCCAGACTTCTGCTGGTATATTGTCCAGTCCCACAGCTTTTCTGTCTGTCATTCGTTGCAACGCTTTTTATCACCCCATCCCTTGTAATCTCTCCCAAGTTCCTTGGTGGTTCATGTCCTTTCTGTTAGTCTCTTCATTCATTTGGTGACTGATATAATCCCTCGATCTCTGTAAAACATTTTCATCTTTTGACAGTACTCTTCCATCTGCATCCTTGATCGGTTTTACTTGTTCAACATCCTTGCTTGCTGTGTCTCTCTGTTTGGCTATTCCATAGATATCCTTCTCTCCTTCCTTTTGTACGGGTCCTCGTATGCTCTTGCCCTTACCGGTTACAATGCACTGCCGTGCTATTCATAACCTCTTACAACTGTAATGTGGTGATACGATATTGGATGTTACATGAGGGCAGGGAGACTACATTTTTGTCCTCTCTACCTGCCACAGTCAAGTTAAATCGTAGTAAATCACCAGCTACTGGAATTAAAAACAGTAAATTGTCTTAAGAAGGCTGAAACATCTGCCAAGAGGCTTGTGGAGGTGACTACACCAACAGGGAGTCGGATCCATTTTTTCCCAACCTATTGAATGTGCTACCTTCTTCTCAGCGGATAAGCCTCTGACTATGGGGATGGAGGTAATTGATGGGGTTTGCACTCCCTGGCGGCGGATCGCTTTAACAGTTCGTAGCTGCAGCATGCGGTGAGGCAGCCAGGCCACATCTGTCTGGGAGAGCGTTTCTGGACGCGTAACCTCAGGGAAAGTAATCTCCAACGTTTGGGACCGCTCCGTTCTCACTTTTAGGTGTCTCATTTTCCCTCACCCCACTTTGTGGTGTACCATTTCATGCCGTTTATCGTCATTCTTACACAGAGCTTGCTGCAAAGTGCAGAGGAATCCTATTGTGAGTAAATCTGTATTCGCTTGCACGGAGCCAAATCAATTTCTGTGTCAATAGGTACGAGTGTGTGTTTCATCGTTCAGTATATTAAGTGGCATGTGTGCTGCGGTCTGCCGGGGGAAAGAATTTGATCTTCTGGAAATGCAGCTGTTTCTAAACCACCGAGCAGCAAATCCAATGTCACCCTGTGGGACACGGGGGGGATTAGAGCTAAACTGAATCGAGTGGGCTGCTGCCTCTGGTATCACACATGTGTCCCCCCACCCACAATAAAAATGTCTTTTCCTGTCTCTCCCCTATTCTGCATCCCTCTCAGCTGTCCTACTGACTGAATAACTAAACGAAAGTACCTAATTTAATAGTGTACTATGTAATAAATAGGTGAAATTTCTGCAGGGTGTTGTTTCTCAAAGGATGGCTTGAGTCCATCATTTTCTTTCTGTGGGTCGCCAGTTGTCTGTTGATCATCACAGTTTCAGCTACGCGGTGTTTACAGGTCGTGTCCAGCACACTTGTGGACACAGTTTCAGCCAAACACTCAACTGGAAACTGGGACACAGTAAACAATTATTTCTTATACAGTGACAATAATCCATCCATCCATTATCTGAAGCGCTTATCCTAATGCAGTACATAAACAGGGTGATTACAGTATATATAATGTATGTATAGGATCCCTGTGATGGCCTGCGACCTGCCTGCTGCCCAGTGACTGCTGGGATAGGCTCCAGCATCCCTCCCTGCAACCCTGAGAGCAGGATAAGCGGTTTGGATAATGGATGGATATATAATATATATATATATATGGGGTTGGGGATGAGTTGTTGCCTCAAGTGAAGGAGTTGAAGTATCTCGGGGTCTTGTTCATGAGTGAAGGTAGGATGGAGCGGGAGATTGACAGCCGCACTGGTGCAGCATCAGCAGTAATGCGGACGTTGTACCGGACCGTCGTGGTGAAGAGGGAGCTGAGCCGCAAGGCAAAGCTCTCAATTTACCAGTCAATCTTGGTTCCAGCCCTCACCTATGGTCATGAGCTTTGGCAGCTGAAATGAGTTTCCTCCGCAGGGTGTCTGGGCTCAGCCTTAGAGACGGGGGGAGGGGCTCTGACATCCGGATGGAGCTCGGAGTTGAGCCGCTTCTCCTTCGCGTCAAAAGGAGCCAGTTGAGATGGTTTGGGCATCTGATCAGGATGCCTCCTGGGCGCCTTCTTTTGGAGGTTTTCTGGGCACGTCCAACTGGGAGGAGACCCCGGGGTAGACCCAGAACTCGCTGGAGGGACTACATGTCCAATCTGGCCTGAGAACGCCTTGGGATCCCCCAGGAGGAGCTGGAGGGCGTTGTTGGGGATAGGGACATCTGGAGTGTCCTACTTAGCTTGATATATATATATATATATATATATATATATATATATATATATATATGTGTGTGTGTGTATGTTCAGGGAACCCACAGCTATAACGAAACACTTTATTGCTGGACTGAAGGACTGAATTGACGAGAGAGATGCCAATGGCATTCGGCAGCTGACAAACACAGAGGATGACGAGATGATCGACACAGTGACGTCAAGTATAGTTTTAGATAATGTCTCCCGCCCTCGATGATGTGTTTAACTCATGTTACTGACCTCGGGGAGCTGCTCGCCCCTCTCCAGGGCGTCCCGTAGGAAGCGACCCCGCTCGCCATCCGACTGCAGCTCGTTACAGATCAGGTCAGCCGGGGTGACTCGGCGCAGGCCGAACCTCTCCTCCATCCTCTCACACTGGAGCGCTTTCCCCGAACCCGGCCCGCCTTCGACAGGAAACGGACAACACGCACACGAGCAGGCAACACAGAGGCAGAGGGGGAGAAAAAAGGGTGAGGTGGATCAGCGCCTCCCCACGTGCACAGCAGGCCACGCCTTTACACCCGCTCGCACACACGCACCAACGTGTGTGTGTGTGTGTGTGTGTGTGTGTGTGTGAAGTGTGCACACAGGCAGATGCTCACTGCAGGCCAGGCACCCGAGAGGGAGAGTATGCCCACCACACACACACACACACACACACACACACACACAAATCCAATCGAGAGACGGTAAGTAAGTGGGAGGGAGCGGCGTGCGGCGAGGGAGTCAGTCAGACAGAAAACACAGAGTGACAGAGGAGGACGAGGACCGGACAGAACGGAGAGGGGGCCAAAGAGGGGCATGAAACCGGGAGATGGTGTAAAAGGATTGGTAGAGGGGAGGAGGAGGGAGGGGACTGAACAGAAGAGAGCCAGTGAGAAGGACGGGGGGGGGGCGGAGGAGGCGGAGAGGGGGAGAAGTGAGTGGGCGGGTGAACTGAGAGATAGTGGAAGGGGGAGCGAGCGAGTGGGAGGGATGGAGAGAGACGGAGGGTGGTGAAAGAGAAACATGACTATGGAATGGGAGGTGGGTGGGTGGCAGCTTACTTGTGTGTGTGTGTGTGTGTGTGTGTGTGTGTGAGATGTGGTTGTGATGTGTAGCCAGAGGCTCAGAGCCTGGCTATCAGAGACGATTACCATCTTTTCTCCTCTATCAGAATCTACCTGTCCTGCCACCACCACCTGCGGCTGTAGACACACACACACACACACAGGCACGCCCCCCCCCACCCACACACACACACACACACACACTAGCTAGCCACCCGACAGGCCCAAATAAAGTCAATAAACTATCCAAGATGTCGAACACTTGTGGTTCTCAAAACGGTATTCTCCATCTGCTGCACCGCCGTGACGTGGCCAGCGTGCACATTTCCCCGTGAGTTGGGTTCGTTATGCGGCTGTGAGGCGGCGGCGGCGCCACCTGCTTGGCAGTAATTAGCCCAGAGCCCAGTAAAAACACACAGGCTCCGCGGTCATGATTATTCCGCCTGCGTCCGGGAGTCGGTGCCCTCGGCCAGCCGCCTCACGAGAGACGAGCCGGGGCCCGGGCTGCAAGACGGCACGCACTCCTCGCCATCGCCATGCAAGGCGTGGTGCGAGTGCCAGGCCGGGTCTGAGCGGGGCTCGCCTCGCTGTCGGAGGAGAGGACCTTAACACGCTCCGGCAGTGATGGAGTCATTCATTGTACATTCAGCCCATTTCACTGAATGAATTTATTCACCGCGGTCTGACTGCCGTGCTCGCTCACCCCATACGGACGGCCTCTTTTTCGGCTGACATCTGCGGCAGGGAGGGAGGGAGGGAGGGAGGGAGGGGAACAACAGCTGTGGCGCCGCCGCGCCACGAACAGGGTGGTGACCGAGGGCTCAACAGTCATTTGTTCCAAGACAAAGATTAAAAAAGCCAGAATAAACAAATCTGTTAAAACCACCAAGACATCTGCAGAGACTTTATTGATGGCAAAGAGTCTCTCTCTCTCTCTCTCTTCCTCTCTCTCTCTCTCTCTCTCTCTCTCTCTCTCTCTCTCTCTCTCTCTCGCTCTTCCTCTTCCCTGTCTGTCCTTTAACCTGTCTCGAGCCAGATGGGCTGTTTGGAGAGAGGTGTGACGGTCTGCAAAATAACTGACCAGGGTCCAGTTCCTGTTAAAGCTTGTTAGCGAAGCCACTTTGCAGATGGACTCAGGGTGCAAGCCACAGGTAGGCCATCAGGAACTCAGCTTCTCGTGGAAAGATGGGGACTCTGCTGAAAACATTAACTGGGAGATTTTTTGGGGGGGGGGGTCTCTAAAATATCAATTACCAAATTGATTTTGCCAGAATTATGCTATGCCCATTGCTTTTAAAGATTATCATTCTTTGGCATTTTCTGCCTTTACTGGATAGTGATAGTCAAGAGAGAGACACAGGAAAGGCAGGGGAGAGAGGGGATGACATGCAGCAAAGGGTGCTGGCTGGATTCGAACCCAGGCCGCTGTGGTAGGGGCTCAGCCTTATGTAGTACGGGTTCTACCAGATGAGCCACCGGGGTGCTCCCGCTATGCACATTTCTGTATTGTTTCTATAACAGTAAATTATGTTCCGTTGCCTACCAACATGGGGATCGCTGGTTCGAATCCTCGTGTTACCTCTGGCTTGGTCGGGCGTCCCGACAGACACAATTGGCCGTGTCTGCAGGTGGAAAGCCGAATGTGGGTATGTGTCCTGGTCGCTGCAGTAGTGCCTCCTCGGGTCGGTTGGGGCGCCTGTTTGGGGAGGCCAATATTTTTTTTCCTAGGATGAATCCGGAAAGTTCCCGCCCTCAGGCACTAGGATTGGCCAGATCTGCCTGTCAGTCAACACCGATGCGGCTGTTCTGGAACGTAATGTTGTTACCGTACACAGTTATGTTGGCACAGTTATCTTGGTTGCAAATGTGGCTAATGGCTAACAGTTAGCTAGCAAACGTGGCTAGGGTTAGGGTTAGGGTTAGGGTTGTTACGCATTCGCATTGGCCTTGACTGACAGGCAGATCTGGCCAATCCTAGCACCTGAGGGCGGGAACATTCCGGATTCATCCTAGGAAAAAAATATTCACTTTGGGGAAAAGGGAGAACTGGGGGAATAGTGTGATCCTCCCATGTGCTACATCCCCCTGGTGAAACTCCTCACTGTCAGGTGAAGAGAAGCTGCTGGTGACTCCACATGTATTGGAGGACACATGGTAGTCTGCAGCCCTCCCTGGATTAGCAGAGGGGGTGGAGCAGTGACTGGGACGGCTCGGAGGAGTGGGGTTATTGGCTGGATACAATTGGGGAGAAAAAGGGGGGGAAATTCCCCCCCCCCAATAAAGTTTTTATTCTTCTCTGACCTGTATCTACTGTGAATGGTTTGGCTAAGGACAGTCGATTCGGTGGTTGTCCAGCAACAATAAAAAAAAAAAAGAAGAAGAAGAAGGAGAAGAAGGAGGCGGCGCTGCACTGGTTCAAAACATGTTCTGTCTGACCGGGGCCTTGGTGAGCTCCTCAAGCAATTCACACTTCTACATTCACTCGGGCGGTTCTGGTAGTTCTCGAGCTAGCGGTTCAACATCCCACACAACTGAAGGCGTAGAGATGGGGCACAGCTGAGGAGACTGAACGAAACCCACCATGTGTGAACCCCTCCGATACGGCCTTGCCCTCGAGGACGGCCAGAGTGACAGATGGAGAGTGTCAGAGAGAGTGGGAGTAGGAGACGGCGAGAGATGAGCCAAGGAACGAGGAGGCAGCGAGGGAGGGTGAGAAAGAGACGAGTAGGCGTTACACAGCGAAAACAAATGTCTCTGAGTAAGTCACTTGATCTTCTTGCAGTTTTATTTCCCTTTCAAAACAACAACAACAAGAAGAAAGCGCGAGTTAAGCTGCTTCTTTCCCTTCTAAACACCTCCCCTGAGACATGGCCGCCCGCATCTTGAAAGAAGGCAAATTAATCACTCGTCTCTGGATTCAAAACAAAGCTAATTGATTGAAGGAAGTTCTTCAAACCAGATACTTGATCCGCATCCCTCCTGCAGCAGATGCTTTACTTTCTTAAACTCGGCTTAAGGCTTAAAGACTGAGTGCAGAATGAAGAAAAAGCTGATTTTGATGCACACTTTTGCGGTGTTGAATGCGGCGGCGTGTCAGGCGCAGCATATCGTCGTGTCAGAAGTGACATCACGCAGCTTTAAACCGATCGGCAGCAGTGAAATGCTCTGCGCAGCTGACACCTAAATGAAACTATTACCGGGAAAACAGACCGCCGTGCTACAGACGAGCAAGGCCAGGATGGTGACAGACTGGCCTACTTAACCAAATCTGGCGTCGGAGCACCGTGACAGATGAAAACATTACCCGTGATGGCGCGCCCGCACATTGACAACATTATTCATGTCTGACATGGGTCTTATATACACAAAACACAAGTGTGTCGGTTGATCATTAGTCTAATAAATAATAAATAAGTCCCACTTACATCATAGACGCACTCTCCGGGTTTTTCCCTGTGTGAAGTCTTGACACTTCGCCAGCTAGCTAACTCTTCTGTGTGGATTTTGCTACGCGTGTCCATAATTATGCGCGGGCAGACTTTGAGCATTTTTGAACATACCGTATACCGTAGACTCCGTGCTCGAGACCTTTGATACGATCGTGGTGAGATAAAAAGGGGTCCATTTGTGCGGGCCCGAAACTGTTGTGGGCCCCAATGCAGCTGCATTACCTGCATATGTGGTAGTTTTGCCTCCGGTTGAATGATACTTCTTTTGTGTTTTGGAGGGGGTGGAGGGGGTGGGTGGGCGTTATTTTTGTAGTTTTTGCCATTCATCAGCTTCATTTTGGGGATTTCGGACATGGGACCACCGCTGCACACAGCTTTACAACAGCGTCTTATGGGGCAGCTGGACACAATCCTTAAACCTGTCCTTTTAACAACAACAACAACAACAACAAACCCCTAGTGTCTCAGTTAACTGTGTACATGTTTTCCATGAACTATGACTGCTCAGTATGGCTGATAAATACCTGTGGTGGGTCCAGGCTGGTCAGTCCTGCAAGATGAACCAGAGAGTTGCTCAGCAATGCGCTCGACCATTGATCATATTGGACATTTCGACTAATGACCCTTAACTTGCACTTTCGTTTTCACTTCCAAATACGTGGTTTAGATAACTGGGATAGACTGGACTTGCTGAAATGTGTCTGATGCTCGTGTTAAGCTGCCCCATAGGACTGTGTTGTAAAGCTGAGTCCAGCAGTGTTGCCATTAATGATCTCCGCAATGAAGCCGGTGAGTTAAATGACATCACAACCGATATTCCGCTCCTGATGTTGGAAGATGGCGGCATGAATTCACATTTGCAGTGGCCTCACCCAGTACCGGTGTAGGAAGATGGCGGCGCGAACTTATGTTTGCGGCCGCCTCACCCAGTACCGTCCATGCAGTGTGTTTGTTTTGTCTTCGTTTGATGGTTAGGAGAGTTTGGTCTGCTGCATCCTGTGGGCCCAGTGACCACGGCCCTGACCGGAGCTGTGCCCTAAGAGGTAACACCGAGGGTGGTCTGACAGGATGCGGAAGCAGGACAGGCTAAGCTAACTGCTAGCCCATGCAGACCGGCAGTTCCGATAGCACAGAGGGCGGTCTGGCGGCGGCCTCGCCTAGTGTTGACTGTGTTTTATGTCTGTGAATGTTCTCATTCATCCAGGTCATGGTTATCCAAAGGAATTGAATCAAGTGCAACTGGACTTGGTATATATCCGTGAAGACGTTTCGCCTCTCATCCAAGAGGCTTCCTCAGTTCGTGCCTTTCTGACTAGACCAAGCTAGTCTGACTGGCTTGGTCTAGTCAGAAAGGCACGAACTTGATTCAATTCCTTTGGATGACTGTGTTTTAGTGTCGTCGTGTGGAGTGCGGGGAGGTGTGTTGAAGGTGTCTGTCTGGGAGAGCCTGGTCTGCTGCATCCGGTGAGCCCAGGGACCACGGCCCTGCCGGAGCTGCGCCCATGGAGGAAACACCGAGGACGGTCTGACAGGACGCGGAAGCGGGGCAGGCTAAGCTAATTGGTAGTCCATGCAGACCGGAAGCTCCGACGGTCATCCTGGCTGGTGTTCGTTCTCTGGACGGTGGAATTTTTGGACCGTGTTGCCCTGAGTGGGCTGTGTTGTTCAGTGTTTGTGGTTTGTGGTTTGTTTTGCTTTGTTCTCTGTTTTTGTATGTTTTTGGTGGTGTCGTGTTTGGGAAATTTCGGATGTGTGTTGCTGTGGGCTGGGGGAAACGGAATTTTGTTCCTTTTGCGTACGCAAGTACACGAAAGAGACGACCAGAAATTGTTCCCCGATTCCTGATACGCACAACAGCAGAAACTACAAAAACAAGACCCGGGTTGGAAAAAGCGGAGCGAGAGACAAAGAAAGCAATGATGAAAACCTTCCAGCAAGAACATGAAAGCCGGAAGTGGAGACAGAGAGCGAAGACAGAAAAGGGCAAACGTGTACACCTCCCTAGAAAGACCACCGGGGCCCTCGGCATCGGCGCCATTTTCAAACATGTCTGCCCTGTCTCCCTAGCAGGGAACTGCCTCCCCTTGATGTTGTAATTGTGTCTAATACTTCTGAGGAGACCCTGAGTCTGAAGTCCTCTCTGCCCAGGGTCTGTGTGCCGGGACCGTCCCTTCATCTCTCTGAAGCACAAACGCAACCGACAAGTTTCGCCCTGAACATTAAATGCCCCGTTTCTCGCTGTCGCCCCACATCGTCAGCGCTCCCGGGAAGACGTCTGGTTCCCTGGCGGTGGAACTGTGTAGGGAAGATAACCTGTGCACCGCCGGCGGCGGCGGCGGCGACAGCAGCAGCAAGGGGTGGCTGGGTAACAAGCAACATCCGTCATCCTGTGACGGCACACACACATACAGAGGGAGGGAGGGGAGGGAAGGGCACAGTGAGAACAGCAAGGGGGAATTGAACATTTCGATGCGGAGGCGGGGAGTCGGGGGGGGGGGGGGGGGGGTTCTGATGTTTTCAAAGTCACAGGGACTTTTGAAGTGGCTACAGAAACGGCTTGCCCTTTCCCGGCCACACAAATCTGATCTAGCATATGAGGACGGTAATGGAGTAATGTGTGTGTGTGTGTGTGTGGGGGGGGGGGGGTCCAGGGGGGGGGAGGGGTCCGCAGAGCTGAGGCACTGGCAGGTTAGTTGGGAGAAATGCGTTTTGCTGTTTTATAGATGACTTGCCCGTGGCTGCATTTGTTTCGAGGGCTCTCAAGTAATCCACACGTCCACATGGTAATTAAGCTTAAAATGGAGTGCCGAATAGGGCCCCTCCCCCTTTTTCTCCCCAGTTGGATCCCAAATGGATCCGGCCAATTACCCCACTCTTCCGAGCCGTCTCGGATGCTCCACCCCCTCTGCCGATCCGGGGAGGGCTGCAGACTACCACACGCCTCCTCCGGTACAGGTGGGGTCGCCAGCCGCTTCTTTTCACCTGACAGTGAGGAGTTTCGCCAGGGGGGACGTAGCGTGTGGGAGGATCACGCTGTTCCCCCTCCCCCCAAAACAGGCGCCCCGACCGACCAGAGGAGGCGCTAGTGCCGCGACCAGGACACGTACCCACATCCGGCTTCCCACCCGCAGACACGGCCAATTGTGTCCGTAGGGACGCCCGACCAAGCCGGCGGTAACACGGGGATTTGAACCAGCGATCCCCGTGTTGGTAGGCAACGGCATAGACCGCCATACCACCCAGATGTCCAGAAGTCTGTTTTGTGTGTTTACCTCGTGGGGCTCTACACGGTTACACATAACTGATATGAGCTGTGTGATGGAAAATAAATGTTGCGCACACACACACACACACACACACACACACACACACACACACACACACAAGTCCTACTCACACAGACTGCACGTCAGACAGACACACTACCAGTACTGCATTAACAATCTTTTAATGGCTAGACAATCTCCAGTAATTTTCTATGGCAGCAAAATAAATGGAGGTTAATGGAGGTACTGGGTGCCCCTCTCCAACCATTACCCTTCATCCGTCTGTCTGTCTTCTCAGTAATTACCCTTCATCCGTCTGTCTGTCTTCTCAGTAATTAACCTTCATCTGTCTGTCTGTCTTGGCAGTAATTAGCACGGCGAGCCTCGGGGATCACATTCCACCACACTCTCAGAGACGGCTAAGTGATCCCCTTCTCTCTTTCTCACATACTAGTGCACATATACATACACAAGTCCCACACACACACACAAAACCATAGCATGGGATTGACCCACTCGTTGTCATATCGTCTCTAGTTTGTGCGTTTGCGTTGTTTTGTGTGTCTGTGTGAGTGCGCGCCATGTACATACCTATCATGAAGATGATCTTTGGTGTCTTCTGTTCTGCGCAGAAACCTGTTGAAGAGAGAGACGTAAGAGCTGAGATGACGGTTGCTTTTTCCCCCATCGTGCCCGTCATGGCTGTGATGCAGAGGGCTCAACACCGACACGAATCACAACCACAACAGACGAACCACAACCTGTACGAGGTAAGTCAACCTTGTGGTGGTCTCCATTATGGATTGATAGGCTACATTTGAGCATGTGGAATAAGTTGCATGACAGCAACTTGAAAATATGGAAATAGGTTGCATCATGCTAAAATGTACCCTATCCATAGGGAACATTTTAGCGGGAGGGTACATTTTAGTGGAATAAGTTGCATCATGCAACTTAAAAAAAATTAAGTTGCATGACAGGAAGTTGGTTTTTTTGGGAGGGGGGGGGGTTTCTCCCGTTTTTCTCCCCATGTTGTACTTGGCCAATTACCCCACTCTTCTGAGCCATCCCGGTCACTGCTCCATCCCTTCTGCCGATCCGGGGAGGGCTGCAGACTACCACATGCCTCCTCCGATACATGTGGCGTCGCCAGCCGCTTCTTTTCACCTGACAGTGAGGAGTTTCACCAGGGGGGCGTAGCGCGTGGGAGGATCACGCTATTCCCCCCCAGTTCCCCCTCCTCCCCAAACAGGCGCCCCGACCAACCAGAGGAGGTGCTAGTGCAGCGACCAGGACACATACCCACATCCGTCTTCGCACCCGTGGCTGTCAATCATGTTCACACCCACCACAACGCCTCGTCTCGACTGTCAATCATCCACCGCCTACGAACCCTGATAAATTCTATAGGCTACATCGTCCTTCTTAATAACTCTGTGACTGTGTGGATATCAAAGCAGCTGTCAGGTGTGCTGCGCCAAGGTAAACTGCACCCTCCCCCCAACATTTTTTTTTTAGCACCACCCGCCACTGTTAAGGACTCAGCCTTATGTAGTACACGTTCTACCGGGTGAGCTACCGCGGCACCCCAGACTCAACATTTCTGTACATGCACAAAGACACACGGATAACCAAGTCTCAGTCACTCACTTTCAGTAGATCCTTCAGCATATTCAGCTGCTCCTCCCTCCTCAACCTGGATAGACAGAGAGAGAGAGAGAGAGAGAGAGAGAGAGAGAGAGAGAGAGAGAGAGAGAGAGAAAGGGAGGAATGGTGAAATGGAAAGACAGGAGAGGAGAGCAGAGGAGAAGAGAAGAGAAGAGAGACAACACTTCAGAGAGAGAATGAGCAATAACATTCAGTCCTCTGCAAGCCTTCCTCTCCCTTTAGCAAACACACAGGAGCTAAGAGACCGGGGGAGATGGTGTCTGGTGGAGGGGGGGGGTAGGTGTGGGATAGCCACAAGACAGGGATTATTCTCCTCAGCACCATTCACATCTGGCATCAGAGACTTTCTCAGAGAGTGGGATGAGAGAGAGAGAGGCGGAGAGACAGACATACTAAGGGAGCAAGGGAGAGTGAGATGAACTTAACAATCACATCTATTGCCACAGGAAGTTTTATCTTGGTATTACACACACAAGCTGGTAAGTTACACAATCCACCTCCCACTTTTGCAGTTTTACCAGCCAACTGCATAGAAGGGAACAGCGAACAAAATCCAATTGTGGCTGATTTCTTTTACCAGCGTCATGGCCCGTGTTTTTTTTGGGGGGAGGGGTCTCCCTTTTTCTCCCCAATTGTATCCGACCAATTACCCCGCTCTTCTGAGCCGTCCCGGTCACTGCTCCACCGCCTCTGCTGATCCAGGGAGGGTTGCAGACTACCACATGCTCGGCCAATCGTGTCTGTAGGGACGCCCGACCAAGCCAGAGGTAACACGGGGATGCGATTCAGCGATCGCTGTGTTGGTAGGCAACGGAGTAGACCGCCACGCCACCTGGATGCCCGTGGCAAGTGTTTTTGAGCCATTCCCCCCCAGCTGGTTCAAAACATTTATTTAATGTCTGTTCTAGCTTAATCCACTTCAGGGTGTAGGCTGGGGGCAGGCTGTATGGAGGTACCCTGGGTAAGTCGCTGGTCTATAGGATCCACATGCAATCGCTCACACATCCATGTTCTACCTGTGGGTTATGTGGAGTCTTTGACTGACCAACTCAGAAGGCAGGGAGATCACGCAACCTCCACACAGAAGGGCCTCAAACAATTTCCTTTTGCAGGCCTTTCAGTGACGTGTGTCGGACATGTCCGTGGACCAGTGGCCCACAGGGTGCCGGCTGCCTGGAAACACCTCAGACAAAGAAGCTGAGCCACACGGCAGTCTAGAAGCCAGTACAAGCTGCAGACAGACTACAGGAGAGAAATTGCATCTCTCTATGTTTTTTATACACCTCCAACTGTTCAGTGTGTACTGCTCGGACACATCCTGGCCGTGATTTAGAGAGTGAAATAAAAAAACCCTCACTGTTGGAGTCAGTGCACAGTTTGCGATGGAGCGCCTGTCGATTTTTAAATACAATCCAGTTGAGTTGCAGACGTAAAGTGAAAGTCCGGCAGAGTTCTCCTGGTGTTAACTAACGGCAGTCGATACGGAGGAGGGCTGCTGGTGGGGGTGCGAGAGATGAGCGAGTGTGGGGTGTGGGCACAACAACCGGTCTGATGACTCACACAGAATGTGGAAGAGAGAAAGCGAGCGAGAGAGAGAGAATAAGAGAGATCGGGCAATCACAGTAGAGCTTGTACATGGTGTGTATGTGTTCAAATGTCCAAATACATGCATTAGTTACACATGTTGATACTAGGAGATGCGTACTTGCACATGGGCATGCTCACGCACGCACTCCCACACGCCTCAGCACCACCACATCTCATCTGGACCATGGTAAACAGTTCCCATGATGTTATACAATATAACACATATCATATGTGACACACAGAAACACGACCGAGACAACACCCACTCCCACGCAACCAGGCAAGACGAGGAGAAATCGCTGAGAATCAGCCTCCCAGTGCCCCCCCCCCCACTCGGATGACAAGTCATCCTTCACATTAGGCTCTGCCAGTAAGGCACCTATTCCAGCAAATCCAATAAGGGCCGGCCGTGTCTCCCTGCTCGTTACTTGACCACGCGGCGGTGAGACTGAGGTGTCGGCCTCGCAAGATGAGCCTGGAGTCATTTCTCCGGTGGCAAACCGGGAACACATGCTGTTACACAGCACGGCTGAAGTGTGGAAGAAACACTCTCCCTCCTCTCTGACTGATTGCTGTGTCACATGTGCTCAGAGAGGAGGAGACGAAGAAGAGAGCGAGATAGAGAGGAGAAAGAAACAAGGAAAGAAAGAGAGAACGAAAAGAAACAGAGGAGGTCAGAGCTGGGTTTGCAGGGCGAAAATCGGAGTGCCGCCTCTCCCCTCGCTGTCCTTTCGCGGAGCAGCGTGCTACCGAAATGAGTCTGGGCTCCACTGGAGAGGTCACTAACAGGAGACGACACCGTCTCCCACGTTACAGATGAAATAACCTCACCACAACACAAGGGTCAGTCTCTTCGATGTACTTTGTCTCCTGCATCCATCTTGTCCAGAGGACTCTGCATTAAGCTATCCCTGTTTCTTTCCCTTATGTGTGAGACTGAAAATGTCATATGGAAATCATGCTGGGACACTTGCAACCCAGTGACAGCCAGCGGGAACATGGCAGTTATATAACAAGTGGCTTTGGTGATGTGATTGACTCCATTCGTGAACAGAACTGGCTCACGCCAACAACTGCCAGGACCTGACATGGAGCTGTGTGAACTGTCTCCAAGAGGACATTAGGACATGGAGGGCAACACATGAACAACATAATGCAGTTAGCTGATGCTCATCTGCAAACCTCTTACAACGCACGGTGCAATACAGCTTCAGCATAGGTGGCCCCTGAGGGACTCAGAATCAGGAATCAGCAACACTTTGTCATGTCACTTCATGTACTTGCGTACATGAAGTGAAACGAAATATCATTTCCCCCAGCCCACAGCAGTGCAACACAATGACAAAAACACATCCAAAAACTACAAGAACACATACTATATCCAAGCTAAGAACACATATATCCAAACTAAACACATATATCCAAACTAAGAACACATATATCCAAACTAAGAACACATATATCCAAACTAAACACATATATCCAAACTAAGAACACATATATCCAAACTAAACACATATATCCAAACTAAGAACACATATATATCCAAACTAGAACACATATATCCAAACTAAGAATATATATATATCCAAACTAAGAACACATATATCCAAACTAAGAACACACATACCCTAACTAGAACACATATATCCAAACTAAGAACACATATATCCAAACTAAACACATATATCCAAACTAAGAACACATATATCCAAACTAAACACATATATCCAAACTAAGAACACATATATATCCAAACTAAGAACACATATATCCAAACTAAGAATATATATATATCCAAACTAAGAACACATATATCCAAACTAAGAACACACATACCCTAACTAGAACACATATATCCAAACTAGAACACATACTATATCCAAACTAAGAACACATATATCCAAACTAAACACATATATCCAAACTAAGAACGCATATATCCAAACTAGAACACATATATCCAAACTAAGAACACATATATCCAAACTAAACACATATATCCAAACTAGAACACATATATCCAAACTAAGAACACATATATCCAAACTAAACATATATATCCAAACTAAGAACACATATATCCAAACTAGAACACATATATCCAAACTAAGAACACATATATCCAAACTAAGAACACATATATCCAAACTAAACGCATATATCCAAACTAGGAACACATATATCCAAACTAAGAACACATATATCCAAACTAGAACACATATATCCAAACTAAACACATATATCCAAACTAAACACATATATCCAAACTAAGAACACATATATCCAAACTAGAACACATATATCCAAACTAAGAACACATATATCCAAACTAAACACATATATCCAAACCAAGAACGCATATATCCAAACTAGAACACATATATCCAAACTAAGAACACATATATCCAAACTAAACACATATATCCAAACTAGAACACATATATCCAAACTAAGAACACATATATCCAAACTAAACACATATATCCAAACTAAGAACACATATATCCAAACTAGAACACATATATCCAAACTAAGAACACATATATCCAAACTAAACACATATATCCAAACTAAACACATATATCCAAACTAGAACACATATATCCAAACTAAGAACACATATATCCAAACTAAACACATATATCCAAACTAGAACACATATATCCAAACTAAGAACACATATATCCAAACTAAGAACACATATATCCAAACTAAGAACACATATATCCAAACTAAACATATATATCCAAATTAAGCAACAAAAAAAATCACTGTCCAAGAGAACGAACGCCAGCCAGGATGACTGTCAGAACTACCGGTCTGCATGGGCTAACAGTTAGCTTAGCCTGCCCCACTTCCACGTCCTGTCAGACCATCCTCAGTGTTTCCTCTTTGGTGCAGCTCCAGGCAGGGCCGTGGTCCCTGAGCCCACAGGACGCAGCAGACCAAGTTCTCCCAGCCGATCCAGCACAAGCTCTCCCAGCCATCGAATGAAGACACAAACTTAGACACAGACGTGGACAAACACACTGCATGGACGGTACTGGGTGAGGCTGCTGCAAACGTGAATTTGCACTGCCATCTCCCCACACTGGAAGCGGAAGAGCCCTAAAGATTGACAGTATGGTAGCAATGCCAATAAATACATTACAGTTTAGCTACCTGAGACCAAGGTCCACAAAATTATAAACACCCCTACCATAGGTCATGGGTGAGGAAAAATCGATAGGTACCCAGATAGCATCTGGATGTGGGCCACTTCAGGCAATGATGCAGCACTGATGACCTTCTTCTGGCCCTGACAAAATGGATGTGAGCCTGAAGTGGCCCATGTGTATAATAGTAAATATGGCCCAAATATGTCAAATCAAATGTGGGCCTTTTTTGGCAAAGATGCGGTGCTCTCTGCAACATGTAATCTGGATGTGACCCGGAAGTGGCCCGTGTGGTAAATGGTGAATATGGCCCAAATATCACAAAACAAATATGGGCCACCTTTGGCAAATATGTGGCACATGCGGCATTGCTATGGCTTGGTTCTGGCCCAGATCTGGCAAACAGGAGTGGACCGCCCAAGTGCCATCATTCCATGCGGTATGTGGGCCGGATGAAGTGTCCGGTGTGGGACGGGTCCAGTCCACAGCAATTTTCCTATCTGGGTGGGTAGGTAGCTAGCTAGCTCGCTAGATAGATTGATCGATAGATAGATAGAAAATCTATGCAAGACTGTGACTTAAAATTATCTTCATTTATAAAGCGTAGAGAGGCAAACCTTAAAAAAAAACCTAAGCAATTCAAATGCAAATGCTTCATGCAAATCATGTCACACAACATTGATTAATACTTGTGTATTCTATATGCCAGAGTGACTTGATTTGCCTCATGGAGTCATTTAGTTTCATCGCTGAGTCCTGCTCAGTGAGTGCAAATTACCACTGATGGAGAAGCATTAGATAATGAGCTTTCCAGAGAGTAGACACAAGAATCTCTGTTGTCAAGCCCAATATTATTCAAATCCACAATGTGACACACTTACACAGATGCAGACTCACAACACATGCACAGGCCAACAAAATAACCTATTCTTAGCTCAGCTGTCTCGATGATCCTATTCGTATGCACGAAACTATACGAGTCTCCTTCAGAAAGATAACAGAGCTCTGTGTCATTCTTATGCCGCTAAAAATGTCGTTATCTTCCATAGTTGTTCTTCTAGCTCAGTTTAATGAGTTTATTTATGGCAGCACATTGGCTCAGTGCTTAGCACTGTCACTTCATAAGGTCCTGGGTTCAGTTAAAGGCCAGCTGTGCGGCGTTTGCATATCCTCACTGTATTTGCGTGTGATTTCCTCCCACAGTCCAAACACATCAATGTTAAACGACCCTGCAACCCTGTATTGGATTATGCAGGTGTAGACACAGGACGGATGGAAATGCACTTATTTGCATGAAAATCGGCACGGTGGCGCAGTGGTTAGCGCGGTCACCTCACAGCAAGAAGGTCCTGGGTTCGAGCCCCGGGGTAGTTCAAACTTGGGGGTCATCTCAGGTCGTCCACTGTGTGGAGTTTGCATGTTCTCCCCGTGTCTGCGTGGGTTTCCTCCCACAGTCCAAAGACAAGTAGGTCAGGGGAATTGCCCATACTAAACTGCCCCTACGTATGTGTGTGTGTGTGTGGGGGGGGGGTCCTGTGATGGCCTGGCGGCCTGTCCATGGTGTTTCCCTACCTACCGCCCAATGACTGCTGGGATAGGCTCCAGCATCCCCACGACCCTGATTAGGATAAGCGGCTTGGATAATGGGTGGGCGGATGCATGAAAATCACAGACAAAAGAAAAAATTGCAACCAAAAAAAAGAAGAAGGAAAACAGGGCGTCCGGGTAGTGTAGCGGTCTATTCCGTTGCCTACAAACACGGGGGTCGCCGGTTCGAATTCCCGCGTTATCTCCGGCTTGGTCGGGCGTCCCTACAGACACAATTGGTTGTGTCTGTGGGTGGGAAGCCGGATGTGGGTATGTGTCCTGGTCGCTGCACTAGCACCACCTCTGGTCAGTCGGGGCACCTGTTCGGGGGGGAGGGGGAACTGGGGGGGGGAGTAGCGTGATCCTCCCACGTGCTACGTCCCCCTGGTGAAACTCCTCACTGTCAGGTGAAAAGAAGCGGCTGGCTACTCAACATGTATGGGAGGAGGCATGTGGTAGTCTGCAGCCCTCCCCGGATCGGCAGAGGGGGGTGGAGCTGCGACCGGGACGGCTCGGGAGAGTGGGGTGATTGGCCAAGTACAATTGGGGAGACAAAGGGGTTAAAAAAAAAAAGAGAAGAAAAACAAAACAAAACAGTGAGCTTTTATGGACAGGAGAAATTGGGTGATTTTAGGGGAGGAAAAAACTCGCCTCAGAAGAAATGATGTGAAACTAATACAGCAAATGAAACACAACCAGTCACTCCTGGAGTCGAATGCGCGAGTGTGTATGTGCATGCGTGCTAGTGCGTGCATGCGCGTGTGCGTCTTTTTTGGAAGCCGTTCAGAGTGACGCTCGTGCTCCTGCAGCGTGGCCTCGTGGATTATGTCCCAAACACGTGGCGATTCACAGCCGAAACGCTCCGGAGAGACGCGCGCTGCACAAGGTTGAACGGATGAATGGCCACCAGGGGGCGGAAACATAATGAGGGCGGAGGGACGGGAGACTTATTGCTTTGTGGATGGGTGCCTGCTGAAGGCACCAGAAGCGTGGTGAGAACATCACATTGCTTCATGTACCGTAACGCTGCGTTTCAAGTTCGAGTCCAAGAAGTTTTTAGGTCGAATGCACAACAATGCAGCGTTGCAGCAGGCGTCGCTGGCAATGAAATGTGGGCGTCGGTTCAACCTCAAAAAAGATGAAGAATGTGACACCCCAGATTAACTGAAGACAAAAAAAAATTAACAATAAATGTGTGAGAAATTAAAAACTAAAGCTGAAATAACTAAAAAACAGATTATAAATAAGTTAAAATTCACGGTAGATACAGGTCAGAGAAGAATAAAAACTTTTGTATCCGGCCAATCACTCCACTCTTCGGAGCCGTCCCGGTTTCTGCTCCACCCCCTCTGCCGATCCGGGGAGGGCTGCAGACTACCACATGCCTCCCTCCTCCCATACATGTGGAGTCACCAGCCACTTCTTTTCACCCGACAGTGAGGAGTTTCACCAGGGGGACGTAGCGCATGGGAGGATCACGCTATTCCCCCCAGTCCCCCCCCCCCGCTGTATAGGCGCCCCGAGCGCTAGTGCAGCGACCAGGACACATACCCACATCCGGCTTCCCACCCGCAGACACGGCAAATTGGGTCTGTAGGGACACCCGACCAAGCCGGAGGTAACACGGGGATTCGAACCGGCGATCTCCATGTTGGTAGGTAATGGAATAGACCGCTATGCCACCCGGACGCCCGAGAAAAATAAACTTAACTTTAAACTAAAGTCGCACGTTAACTCTGAATTCACCAGTTTGCCTGAAGTGTAGCAGTGTACTCAGAGGTGTGTGTCTGTAGGGAACATGTCAGATGTGTCTGTACACGGTGCAGGCGTGCTGTGGCAGGAAGTGACAGTGCAGAACAAAGTGTGAAAATCTGGACGAGGCCGGTGAATGAGTTACAACAAACCCTCCGTTATCCAAACCACTTATCCTACTCAGGGTCACGGGATGCTGGAGCCTGTCCCAGCAGTCATTGGGCGGCAGGCGGGGAGACACCCTGGACAGGCCGCCAGTCCATCACAGGGCCCACATACACACACACACATTCACAGCCAGGGACAATGTAGTATGACCGGTTCACCTGACCTACATGTCTTTGGACTGTGGGAGGAAACCAGGGCCCCCGGAGGAAACCCACGCAGACACAGGGAGAACATGCAAAGTCCACACAGAGGACGACCTGAGATGACCCCCAAGGTTGGACAACCCCGGGGCTCGAACCCAGGACCTTCTTGCTGTGAGGCGACCACTCTAACCACTGCGCCACCGTGCCGCACGTTACGTGTTACAGTAAACCCTTCCTGCAAAAGCGACCGTTCCACTGCCCTTGAGCAAGTCTGCCCCTAACTGCTATACTTTCAGCCTGCGGTAGAAGATTGTATTCGCTCTGGAAAACCACCACAGGTGTGAAAATATGTGCAACTATAAACGCTACGCAGATTTCTACTGAGACTGAGCCTGTGTCCATTCAACAAACATGCCTGGATTAAAGAAAAAAAAATCATTAAATTCATAACGATTAAAAAGCCCCAAACTGGTCAAGCAACCCAAGAGCAGAAGCTGTGAGAGCCAATGAGGGTAAAGACGACCAACAGGAGCAAAAGCAGGAAACAGAAGGGGGAAGGCAGAGTCAGTGCAGCTATTTCCTGGTCTGTCTCGGAGGCAGCAGTATGACAGATGTCACAGTTGTGGTTCGATTTCGTGCCCGGCTCCCAGAGAAGTGATGGACGCTCCCTGCAGATTCACCTCCCATTTGAATCGACTTCCCCGTTTGTCTTTAATGCAAAGTCAATTTCCTTTTTTTGTTCATTTTGTGACTAAAAGGGGTCCAGGGTAGAGGTGGGCTGGAGAGTCCAGGAGTCAGAGTGCCATAAATGTGTCATAGCCAACTGGATATAAACAGCCATAGTCTTCCGATGTGAATGGTTATATGGTTTGGAGACAGTGGCACTGATGAAAAGACAGGGGGCGCAGCTGGAGGTGGCAGAGTTGAAGATGCTAAGATTTTCACTGGGAGTGACGAAGAAGGACAGGATTAGGAACGAGTATATTAGAGGGACGGCTCAGGTTGGACGGTTTGGAGACGAAGCAAGAGAGGCAAGATTGAGATGGCTTGGACATGTGTGGAGGAGAGATGCTGGGTATATTGGGAGAAGGATGCTGAATATGGAGCTGCCAGGGGAGAGGAGAAGAGGAAGGCCAAAGAGGAGGTTTATGGATGTGGTGAGGGAGGACATGCGGGTGGCTGCTGTGACAGAGGAAGATGCAGAGGACAAGAAGAGATGGAAACAGATGATCTGCTGTGGTGACTCCTAACAGGAGCAGCCGAAAGTACTAGTAGTAGTACTAGTAGTAGTACTAGTAGTAGTAGTAATAGTAGTAGTAGTCTTCTATACAGCGGGTTGTTGTTACTGCAGATTGGAGGATGCTTGGAAGAGGATGTTAGTAATTTGTTTGCGGTGAAAGGCATTATCACCATGTACTCTGTCTGGCTGTTTGGGTTGTAATGGGAAAAAGCAAATTCACAAACAATTCTGAAGCACATGCAGCCGAGTAAAACTTATTGTAATAGTACCGTGTACACACACAGGCTATATCCTGGCATTATCTAATACTGATGTTGGTAGTTCAGTTTTTCTGCTCCTCTGAACTAAGACCCTGTAGCAGCTGCAGAAGGAGTCGGGGATGTGTTTAGCCACATTAAAATCAAATGAATATACACACACACATACACACCAGTTCTATGAGTCACTTTAAGTGGCAACAGGTGGTTTTGTGTGATACACTGCTTGCATATCAACATACTTGTCAAAAGCAGATAGTTCATGAAGTCGTAGCTGGGGGGAGCAAGAGCAGTTCAGTCTGTGCAGTGAAGTTCAAATAACAAAAATAACACAAGAGTGAGTCAAGTTCACGGCCATCTGTAATTTTGTGAATGAGGGTGAACTATGACTCCGCCGCACTTAACGGAGACGCACTTTAATGTTGCGTGTTAAATGTAATTCAGCTGGATGTTTCGTAGACACCGTGTGGCTCGGAGGCTCCTGCTGATGCCATACGTGAGGCAAATACTGTGACGGCACTCGTGGCTATACTTGTACTCACTGGCCGCTGTGCTGTTGAGTCATTCCGGAAAAGTCTGTCTCGCACCGTGTTGCCCTGACAGACAGTACAGGACCACCATGACCCATCAGACCGCGCGTCCAGGTCTGAGCAGGTGAGGGATGTTCAGATCAATATGTCGACCTTGGGCTCGCATTAACCGTAATCCTAACCCTAACCCTAATTCCAGCTGAAATCCGATTGGGTAAGTGGCGTGACGGTCATGTGAAATGTTGATCTGAGAAGACCTCTCGCCTGCAGAACTCAGGAGAACCCTGTCGGTCCAGCTCGATCGCCATTCACATTTACGATACAGAAACGACAGTAACACTCTTACCTGTTCATCATACTTGCAGGCGAGATCCGCCAGACTGCTGGTTTCACCCAGCAGGTTGAGGTCCAGTTCACTGGGACCTGCAAACCAGGAAATCCAGAAGAACCATTAAACACCACACAGCTGACACATTCTGCTGATTCACAACCAAAGAGTGGCTTTCACAGGGGGGCGGTGTCAGCCGTGATGGATGAACCACCGCCCTCTTTAAATCAGGAGGAAACCTCCACAAGAGCTGCACCTCTGCAGGGTTTAGTCCAGCTCCTCTGAGGCTGAGCTTTTGTGTTTGTGTTTCATATTTCATGAGTACAGTTCATGCAGTATTAACTGTGATTTATCCTCCAGGAAGTTAGTTATGGGGCTCCAGGCTCACCAAATTCCATCAGGCAGTTTTTATATTTAGGTGAAATCCATTTCCTCTGCAGTACAGTGTTTGAAACAGAACGTTAATACTTCAACAGGAGGCAAGCAAATTCATTTTTCAAAATTCAGGAAAATAGCCTCATATTTGTTCTTTGTGATTAAAGACAAGGAGTAAAAGTAAAACATAAACTTCACTTTCCCTTATTGTATAAGCAACAGTTTTTGTACTTGTGGTTTAGACAGAAATCTTAGTTAGATTGTGTATACTATATATCTACATATGGGTTTTGGTAAAGGTAGGACATCTACATATGGGTTTTGGTAAAGGTAGGACATCTACATGTGGGTTTTGGTAAAGGTAGGACATCTACATATGGGTTTTGGTAAAGGTAGGACATCTACCTGTGGGTTCTGATAAAGGTAGGACATCTACATACAGGTTTTGGTAAAGGTAGGACATCTACATATGGGTTCTGGTAAAGGTAGGACATCTACATGTAGGTTTTGATAAAGGTAGGACATCTACCTGTGGGTTTTGGTAAAGGTAGGACATCTACATATGGGTTTTGGTAAAGGTAGGACATCTACCTGTGGGTTTTGGTAAAGGTAGGACATCTACCTGTGGGTTTTGGTAAAGGTAGGACATCTACATATGGGTTTTGGTAAAGGTAGGACATCTACCTGTGGGTTTTGGTAAAGGTAGGACATCTACATATGGGTTTTGGTAAAGGTAGGACATCTACCTGTGGGTTTTGGTAAAGGTAGGACATCTACCTGTGGGTTCTGGTAAAGGTAGGACATCTACCTGTGGGTTTTGGTAAAGGTAGGACATCTACCTGTGGGTTTTGGTAAAGGTAGGACATCTACCTGTGGGTTCTGGTAAAGGTAGGACAGCTACATGTGGGTTCTGGTAAAGGTAGGACATCTACCTGTGGGTTCTGGTAAAGGTAGGACATCTACCTGTGGGTTCTGGTAAAGGTAGGACAGCTACCTGTGGGTTTTGGTATGAAGTCTGACCAATGTCCAAAGAAAAATCCAACATTCACTCGTCATTGTTAACTTCAGTGCAGATGAAGTAACACTGATTAAACGAGGAGAAGGAAGACGTTGCCTTTAGGGGATTTCTTTCAGAAATATGGGAGGAATTTTAGCGTGTTACATCTTCCTCCAGCTCCTCCTCCTCACTGTACATGTGACCCATTTACAGTAATAAGCCCCCGTGGCAGTATATAACCTGACTTTCTGATGAAAGTACTGGGATAGGGGGTGTCCGGGTACCGTAGCGGTCTATTCCGTTGCCCACCAACACGGGGATCGCTGGTTTGAATCCCTGTGTTACCTCCGGCTTGGTCTGGTGCCCCTACAGACACAATTGACCGTGTCTGTGGGTGGGAAGCCGGATGTGGGTGTGTGTCCTGGTTGCTGCACTAGCGCCTCCTCTGGTCGGTTGGGGCACCCATTTGGGGAGGAGGGGGAATAGCGTGATCCTCCCATGCGCTACGTCCTCCTGGTGAAACTCCTCACTGTCAGGTGAAAAGAAGCGGCTGGCGACTCCACGTGTATCGGAGGAGGCATGTGGTAGTCTGCAGCCCTCCCCGGATCGGCAGAGGGGGTGGAGCAGCGACCGGGACAGCTGGGAAGAGTGGGGTAATTGGTTGGGTACAGTTGGGGAGAAAAAGAGGGACCCCCCGCCCGCCCGCCCCCAAAAAAAGGGCTGGGGTTGAAGGGGCTTTGAAACACAGCTTCAAAATCCTTGCAGATGCCAGCGGCGTGGCATGAAAAGACGGCTGGATTGAAAAAAGCCTGGGGAAATAAACACGACATTCGGAGCAAGACGGAGATTTAAACAAGGCTGCACCCTAACCCTAACCCTAACCCTAAGATGGAGATTTAAACAAGGCTGCCCTTCGTATCCTCTGCAGTTCACACTACTTCAACTCAGCCTTGTGTCAGGTTGCATCCTGTCCTCGGGGGAGGGATGACAATATAAAAAGCTCCGCCACTTTTCCTTCTGTATTCGAGCCAGCGAGGCCACTGATGTCTGCCAGCAGCCGCAGCCATCAGCATGCAGCTCCGGTCAGGAAATATGCTGGGGGGGGGGGGGGGGTGGAGGAGGCCGGTGCACAGCAACAACAGCTCTTTGGGTGGCACGGTGCTGCAGCGGTTAGCGCTGTCGCCTCACAGCAAGAAGGTTCCGGGTTCAAACCCCGGCATTGTCCGGCCTTGGGGGTCATCTCAGGCAGGTCGTCCTCTGGGTGGAGTTTGCATGTTCTCCCCGTGTCTGCGGTGGGGTTTCTCCGGGTGCCCCGCTTTCCTCCACCATCAAAAAGGACATGCATGTTAGGGTTAGTACTCCGGCCTGTGCCCCTGACATGGCAAGACCAACTGGAGCTGGTCCCCGGGCGCTGCCCGGCCGCTGCCCACTGCTCCTAGCTACACAGCTAGGATGGGTTTTGTTTTTTGGCTTTCCCCTCTTTTCACCAGCCGCTTCTTTTCCCCTGACAGGGAGGAGTTTCACCAGGGGGATGTAGCGCATGGGAGGATCACGCTATTCCCCCCAGTTCTCCCCCCCCCCCCGAACAGGCGCCCTGACCGACCAGAGGAGGCGCTAGTGCGTCGACCAGGTTACATACCCACATCCGGCTTCCCACCCGCAGACACGGCCAATCGTGTCTGTAGGGGCGCCCGACCAAGCCGGAGGTAACACGGGGATTCGAACCGGAGAGCCCCCTGTTGGTAGGCAACGGGATAGACCGCCACGCCACTTGGATGCTTGCAAAGAGTGTTTTTAAGCATGAGCCTAAGAAGGCTGATAATTACAAACATGCGTTTCCTGCAGCTTGAATAACGCCGCGGTGACATTGTGCAGTTGACTTGGCTTTACAATAAGCTGATTAATGTCGCTCTAAGTTAAGAGATATGACGCAAATATATAAAACTCCAAATCCCTGCCCTGCATTCATGAGCCAGTGGCTGTAGAGAGCTTACAGCCAACCAGCATTTCAATTCAGTACAACAGGCCTGTGGGGTTTAATGTCGCCAAATGCTTCGACTGACTTCTCTGCTGATGGTGGCGTTTGCCCTTCATTAAAACTGGTATAATAAGATTCAAGAGGGCGGATTCTTGTCACATGCTGTCTGGATGAGAGGGTTGTCACTTTTCCGGCCGCCTCGTTCAGGTGTTAAAAATCCTCCGCTGAATAACGTGCCCGACTCCCCACGTAACTCTGCCACACCGAACGGCAAATCTGCTTCCAAATACAAGAGGGCGGCCTGCCCCTTGCTCCGTTAAAGAGCTGCGCCGTCATTGTTGTGACACCCACGCTGCACATCAGCTGAACATTTTTCATCGGAAATTAAATTCCTCCCTTTGCCGGTCCCCGCTCCAGCAGCTCCTCATTTCTGCAGCATCAACGACCAAAGCCATCAGTTTTATACATTAGTGGGAGAATGCAGGCCTAATAAATGACTAAAATGTACTACTACTACTACTACTACTGCTACTACTACTACTACTGCCACTACTACTACTACTACCGCTACTACCACTACTACTACTACCGCTGCTACTACTACTACTGCTACTACTGCTACTACCACTACTACTACTACTACTACTACTACCGCTGCTACTACTACTACTACTACTACTGCTACTACCACTACTACTACTACCGCTGCTACTACTGCTACTACTACTACTACTACCGCTGCTACTACTACTACTACTACTGCTATTACCACTACTACCGCTACTACCACTACTACTACTACTACCGCTACTACCACTACTACTACTACTTTTGGCTGCTCCCGTTAGGGGGCACCACAGCGGATCATCCGTTTCCATCTCTTCCTGTCCTCCGCATCTTCCTCTGTCACACCAGCCACCTGCATGTCCTCCCTCACCACATCCATAAACCTCCTCTTTGGCCTTCCTCTTTTCCTCCCGCTGACCAGAGGAGGCGCTAGTGCAGCTACCAGGACACATACCCACATCCAGCTTCCCACCCGTAGACACGGCCAATTGTGTCTGTAGGGACGCCCAACACAGCCGGAAGTAACACGGGGATTCGAACCGGCGAGCCCCGTGTTGGTAGGCAACGGACTAGACCGCTACGCCTCTATTCTTTGTATATTGTGACTCCGGTGTGAGTACACACGTAGGTTAAGGGAAGGGGACGTGTGTGTAGGTACTAAGGCTGCGCGCCCTCATACCGGTTGCCTCCTGTTGCATCACTGTGGCGTCTCCGAAGACAGGGCGAAGACTTTGGCATTGTTGCCAGAGTAACGCCGTCTCCCAGATTTCCTCATGTAAATGAATGTAATCACCTCCAGCTCCTGCCCCGAGGGCTGCTGTGTAGCCGAACCGCACTGCTCCAAGATCGTGAAGTACACATATTAAATTACATATCTGTGGCTGGGGATGTGCAGACAGACCTCTTAACATCCTGGACCATGTTCAAAGCTGCTTTGGCCTGCAGGACTTCCTAATGGACTTGTTAACCATGGCTGTGCTTTGATCGCATTCCTCAAGCCACACACACACGAGCCCCACATCAGTTTATCATGTGCGGTATTGGTCCTCGGGTGTGGTCAGGGCAGCCTGGGGGTGGTGGAGGGGACTAGTTCAGTGTCATTACCGGTTACCTTGCTATGAGTGATCCTGATTAGGAACAAACCCCTTTCCTTCCTATGGACGTTACACTCAGCTCTGGTATTTAGCAGTAGTGCGCCTCAGTGTGAACAGCTTCACAACACAAAACCCACACTGCACCGGCAACAAGACAGACCTGCCTACGTGGGCAGCAGTGGCCCACGCTGTCGTGGTTGTGTCGTTCTGTTCCTGCCCCTGCCTTGCTCTCCTGTCCCCCATTTCCCCGATTGGCTCCCCGTGTATATGTTGCCCCCTGGTTGCCCCGGCTCATTGTCGGGTTATAAGCGAAACGTTACCCTTGTTAGTTCACGTCCCTGATAGCATCCGAATGTGGGCCACTTCAGGCAACGACGCGGCACTGATGGCCCTCTTCTGGCCCTGACAAAACGGATGTGGGCCTTTTTTGGCAAATATGCGGTGCTCTGGGCAACATGTGATCTGGATGTGACCCTGAAGTGGCCCGTGTGGTAAATGGTGAATATGGCCCAAATATCACAAAACAAATATGGCCACCTTTGGCAAACATGTGGTACATGCGGCATTGCTATGGCTTGGTTCTGGCCCAGATCCGGCAAACGGGAGCGGACCGCCCAAGTGGCGTCATTCCACGTGGTATGTGGACCGGGTGAAAGAAAGACGATAGTCGGGTGTGGGACGGGTCCGGGCCACAGCAGTTTTGCTCCCTGGGGTTGGCCCAGTGCCTCATTCCTCCCCTGTGTTTTTGTACCCATCGTTCAGTTCAGCGAGTACCTCTGTCTCAGTAAAGCCTTGCTTTATCCCAGCCTGTCTCCGCTGTCTGCGTTTGGGTCCTGGTCCCGCTCTCCCCGTGACAGTATCGTGACACATGCCTTCATATGAGCACTTCACCAGCCTGCTCGACCCCCCCCCCCCCGCCCCCCACTCCGGTTTACCATGCTGTCATTTTTTCTTGGGGGTGATAAATTTGGCATCACACTTGGAGCGTCTGATCAATACACAGATGCGGGGCGGTTTTAAGGACGCATGTAAATATATCAGTCATATTGATGATTCTGTGTAGCCGGACCGCATAGTCGTCAACCTCCCCGGCCCGGAGCCATGTGCTCACCATGGGGCCGCACAATTAATCGAACCTTAATCTCAATCATGAGTTTGGCTTCCCACAATTAAATGAACACGATCGACTGCGAAGAACGCTCACAGAACGCTCCGCTGCACATCAAATCAAGCGCTCCCTAAACCGGCTGCCTGGCCAATCACAGCTGTTCCCTCCGAGCTCGCACCCTGGCAGCTGCAGCCCGCGCAGAAACTTCCTGGACGTTGTGGCTGCGGACCAGAATAAACCACAGACAGCAGACGGACAAGATGCAAATCGGACATCTGGAGCAGAAGGCGGAGAGCTAGTCCCTCCAAACGGATCATCATCATCATCATCATCATCTTCATCTGTTTTCTGGAAGTATTCTGGATTTGGCTCAAGTGATGTCAACCAAGAACAAATCCTATGCAAAGAGGACTTCACTTTAGAATTGTGTCTCGCACAACTAAGCTGTTCAACCACCTGGAACCCCCCCCCCCCCCCAAACTGCAGCACGATGAAGGCCGAGAACAATAACGTCGCCAACGTTACCTCGCCGAATCCCCGGCCTTGTCGAGCGTCACCTCAGACGTCCATAACAGCGTAACTAAACACTACGATGTTTTCTTTTCTGCATAGGCCTGAACTGTTTTCATTTGGTTGCAATCTGTGATGGCTTATTTATTTATTTTTGAAACCCCCACCCCCCCTTTTTCTCCCCCCAATTGTATCCGGCCAACCCCAACACCACTCTTCCGACCCGTCCTGGTCGCTGCTCCGCCCCCTCTGCTGATCCGGGGAGGGCTGCAGACTACCACATGCCTGCTCCGATACATGTGGAGTCGCCAGCCGCTTCTTTTCACCTGACAGAGAGGAGTTTCGCCATGCCATTCCCCCCAGCCCCCCCCCAAACAGGCGCCCCGACTGACCAGAGGAGGCGCTAGTGCAGCGACCAGGACACATACCCACATCCGGCTTCCCACTCGCAGACACGGCCGATTGTATCTGTAGGGACGCCCGACCAAGCCAGAGGTAACATGGGGATTCGAACCGGCGATCCCCTAACATGGGGATCGCCGGTTCGATGTCAGGTAGGCAAAGGAATAGACCACTATTCTACCCGGACACCTCTGGCATATTTATTTTCAGTTAGTCTATATTTTGGGTACAATTTCCTTTCATTTTTTGCTTGTGGGAGATGCACAGAATGCAGGCGAATGAGAACCTTATTTTACATCTTATTTTAATGCAAATATTGGTAATTAGCAGGAGTATAGCACCACGTGAAAATGAAAGAAAAGTGCTCTGTCGATTTAATTTTGGGTAAAAAGTTTTGGGACAATTTTATTTATGTTTTGCTTCTCGGAGATGCACTGACTTTTAGGTGAATAAGGACCAGTCTTGTTCTGATGCAAAGACTTGTACATTTTGCAGAAATGTGGCACAACATGGGAGTGAAAAAAGCATCGCTCTGTTTATTCAAATGTAAAAGTGCAATAGCAATATTTTGTCCCTGACTTCAATGAAAAATCGTGATCTATAATCGTGATCTGGATATCGGTCAAAACAACCGGGATGAACATGTTGGCCGTAGTCGTGCAGCCCTAGTTCACCGCTGACCTCGGGACTGCTTTCATGCCAAAGCCCTCCCACCTGCATCAGCTGTGACCTGTGACCCTGTCAGAGTTCCTCCGTTTTTATGAAGGGAAAATGCAAAAGGGTCGCATCTGCTGCGTCATTAAAAGGCGCCGCCGTAACATGACGACGTATAGATAAGTAAGTAAGCCACCGGGAAGGGTCTGTTCCTGTGGCTTGTGTCTCATGGCAACCGCGAAACAACAGACAGACAAAGCTCTGGGTTCCCGAGTCTTTCCAGAATCTGCACAAACACATGGCCCCTGAAAGGTGCAAACAAAAGAAAAAGGAGAAAGTGATGGACACTAAATGCTCCTTTGTGCCGAGCCTTACTTGAGCAATTATTTTCCATAATGAAGACCCGCTTTTCATGTAAAATACCGCTAAAAAGAAAGCCTGAGCCTGTCACAGCAGGCTTCACTGACTTCTTCCTTTGCTGTCTGACTGGTGTCTCTAGCTGTCTGACTGGTGTTCTGACTGGTGTCTCCAGCTGTCTGACTGGTGTTCTGAGTGGTGTTCTGACTGGTGTTCTGACTGGCGTCTCCAGCTGTCTGACTGGTGTTCTGACTGGTGTCTCCAGCTGTCTGACTGGTGTTCTGACTGGTGTTCTGACTGGCGTCTCCAGCTGTCTGACTGGTGTTCTGACTGGTGTCTCCAGCTGTCTGACTGGTGTTCTGACTGGTGTCTCCAGCTGTCTGACTGGTGTTCTGACTGGTGTCTCCAGCTGTCTGACTGGTGTTCTGACTGGTGTTCTGACTGGCGTCTCCAGCTGTCTGACTGGTGTTCTGACTGGTGTCTCCAGCTGTCTGACTGGTGTTCTGACTAGTTTCTCCAGCTTTCTGGCTGGTTTCTCCAGCTGTCTGACTGGTGTTCTGACTGGTGTCTCCAGCTGTCTGACTGGTGTTCTGACTGGTTTCTCCAGCTGTCTGACTGGTGTTCTGACTGGTGTTCTGACTGGCGTCTCCAGCTGTCTGACTGGTGTTCTGACTGGTGTTCTGACTGGCGTCTCCAGCTGTCTGACTGGTGTTCTGACTGGTTTCTCCAGCTGTCTGACTGGTGTTCTGACTGGCGTCTCCAGCTGTCTGACTGGTGTTTTGACTGGTGTTCTGACTGGTGTCTCCAGCTGTCTGACTGGTGTTCTGACTGGTGTTCTGACTGGCGTCTCCAGCTGTCTGACTGGTGTTCTGACTGGTGTTCTGACTGGCGTCTCCAGCTGTCTGACTGGTGTTCTGACTGGTTTCTCCAGCTGTCTGACTGGTGTTCTGACTGGCGTCTCCAGCTGTCTGACTGGTGTTTTGACTGGTGTTCTGACTGGTGTCTCCAGCTGTCTGACTGGTGTTCTGACTGGTGTTCTGACTGGCGTCTCCAGCTGTCTGACTGGTGTTCTGACTGGTGTCTCCAGCTGTCTGACTGGTGTTCTGACTGGTGTTCTGACTGGCGTCTCCAGCTGTCTGACTGGTGTTCTGACTGGTGTCTCCAGCTGTCTGACTGGTGTTCTGACTGGTGTCTCCAGCTGTCTGACTGGTGTTCTGACTGGTGTCTCCAGCTGTCTGACTGGTGTTCTGACTGGTGTTCTGACTGGCGTCTCCAGCTGTCTGACTGGTGTTCTGACTGGTGTCTCCAGCTGTCTGACTGGTGTTCTGACTAGTTTCTCCAGCTTTCTGGCTGGTTTCTCCAGCTGTCTGACTGGTGTTCTGACTGGTGTCTCCAGCTGTCTGACTGGTGTTCTGACTGGTTTCTCCAGCTGTCTGACTGGTGTTCTGACTGGTGTTCTGACTGGCGTCTCCAGCTGTCTGACTGGTGTTCTGACTGGTGTTCTGACTGGCGTCTCCAGCTGTCTGACTGGTGTTCTGACTGGTTTCTCCAGCTGTCTGACTGGTGTTCTGACTGGCGTCTCCAGCTGTCTGACTGGTGTTTTGACTGGTGTTCTGACTGGTGTCTCCAGCTGTCTGACTGGTGTTCTGACTGGTGTTCTGACTGGCGTCTCCAGCTGTCTGACTGGTGTTCTGACTGGTGTTCTGACTGGCGTCTCCAGCTGTCTGACTGGTGTTCTGACTGGTTTCTCCAGCTGTCTGACTGGTGTTCTGACTGGCGTCTCCAGCTGTCTGACTGGTGTTTTGACTGGTGTTCTGACTGGTGTCTCCAGCTGTCTGACTGGTGTTCTGACTGGTGTTCTGACTGGCGTCTCCAGCTGTCTGACTGGTGTTCTGACTGGTGTCTCCAGCTGTCTGACTGGTGTTCTGACTGGTGTTCTGACTGGCGTCTCCAGCTGTCTGACTGGTGTTCTGACTGGTGTCTCCAGCTGTCTGACTGGTGTTCTGACTGGTGTCTCCAGCTGTCTGACTGGTGTTCTGACTGGTGTCTCCAGCTGTCTGACTGGTGTTCTGACTGGTGTTCTGACTGGCGTCTCCAGCTGTCTGACTGGTGTTCTGACTGGTGTCTCCAGCTGTCTGACTGGTGTTCTGACTAGTTTCTCCAGCTTTCTGGCTGGTTTCTCCAGCTGTCTGACTGGTGTTCTGACTGGTGTCTCCAGCTGTCTGACTGGTGTTCTGACTGGTTTCTCCAGCTGTCTGACTGGTGTTCTGACTGGTGTTCTGACTGGCGTCTCCAGCTGTCTGACTGGTGTTCTGACTGGTGTTCTGACTGGCGTCTCCAGCTGTCTGACTGGTGTTCTGACTGGTTTCTCCAGCTGTCTGACTGGTGTTCTGACTGGCGTCTCCAGCTGTCTGACTGGTGTTTTGACTGGTGTTCTGACTGGTGTCTCCAGCTGTCTGACTGGTGTTCTGACTGGTGTCTCCAGCTGTCTGACTGGTGTTCTGACTAGTTTCTCCAGCTTTCTGGCTGGTTTCTCCAGCTGTCTGACTGGGGTTCTGACTGATGTTCTGACTGGTGTTCTGGTCATGATGGTTTTCTTCCTGTTTTGTGAGGTTGTTATTCAACTCACCAGCAACGGGCTCTTTGGAGGGAAACAGCTTGTTGTCCAGAGTCATGCTGATTTCTGAGAAAACCTCCTCTTCATCTCGGTCGGCGTCCAGCTGGAAGGAGGAAAGAGAGACAGTGTTGAGACAGGAGGGATTACATTAAAAGAGTAAATTCTTTTGGCGGTGTCAGAATGACGCATTTCTCTCTAATTTATGATAACAATATCAGAACGGAGTGACAACTGACAGAAAAATTAAAAGTGACATTGCGGGGCGTCCGGGTGGCGTGATGGTCTATTCCGTCGCCTATCAACACGGGGGGTCGCCGGTTCGAATCCCCGTGTTACCTCCGGCTTGGTCGGGCGTCCCTACAGACACAATTGGCCGTGTCTGAAGGTGGGAAGCCGGATATGGGTATGTGTGCTGGTTGCTGCGCTAGCGCCTCCTTTGGTCAGTCGGGGCGCCTGTTCGGGGGAGGGGCTGGGGGGGAATAGCGTGATGCTCCCACGCGCTACGTCCCCCTGGTGAAACTCCTCACTGTCAGGTGAAAAGAAGTGGCGGGCGACGCCACATGTATGGGAGGAGGCATGTGGTGGTCTGTAGCCCTCCCCGGATCGGCAGAGGGGGTGGAGCAGCGACCAGGACGGCTCGGAAGAGTGGGGTAATTGGCCGGATACAGCTGGGGAGAAAAAGGGGGACCCCCCCCCCACCCCAAACAAGTGATATTGCAACTATGTGGCGGGTTCCTCAGCCGACCCGTTACATTGTAGCATCACAGAACAGAGCAGCACCCTGACCAAAGAGGCTGCAGAGCACCGAGTTGGGCTTAATCTACATTCAACATGCATGTAATGCCAAACTAATTGCCTCTTTCACCTCCCTCAACCTGGCATTTTAAACTTGATCCCCCAAATCCACCCGGACAGAGCAGAGTATGGTGAGTGTGGCAGGTGGGACTTGGGCGTTAGTTTGGAGGAGGAGAGAATTTGAATTAGCGTGCCGTGAGGAACATCTGTGAACATTCACCCTTCTGTGCCTTTATGTGTGTGTGTGTGTGTGTGTGTGTGTGTGTGTGTGTGTGTGTGTGTGTGTGTTTCAGCCACAAGGGGGATAAACCTGTGGAAAGAAACGCTTACTCTCTGGATGGGTTGTATGTTTATTCATGAGCGCTGAACTGTCACGTCCAGCCTTTGCAAGGGGAACGTTTAGAGACCCGCAGCCAGCCCCCCGGAAAGGAGTCCGAGCTGGCCGGGTGTCGGCCTACCGACGTCCCGCTTGGTGAATAAATCTCGCACACGTCTAGCTCGCAATTTCAAGCGTGTCCTTCCTTCCACTGCGTGGCCCTGCACCTTGTCATGGCAGCCAGGGGCGGACTGGAATGAGAAATGGCCCCGGACTTTTTGACTCAGACCGGCTCACCAACCCCCCCCCCCCCCCCCCCCCCGGTGATACACCACCACCCACACAAACCACGGCCACACTTTATGTAAACAAGATTACTGAACAGTATAACAATACCTTCAGTAGAATAGATGTAAACTAGAACAGGGGGGACGTGTTGCTCGTAGGTGGAGGCTGGCTAGAAGGAGCACATGTTGGCCCATGGGCACTGGCAGCAAGGTGGTACCAATCTCTGGAACCATCTGACCAGTAAAACAAATAATTTTAACCACCTTTACGTTTTTTTTTTCTCTTTTCGGTGGTCCGTCTCGCGCCACGCCACTATTCATCCACATGTCGCCCCTTAACAGAGACGGGAAAGGGGCGGGGCCCAGGAAACGTTAGAACGGACCGGACCAAAAGTAATTGGCTGGGAGAGAGAGGCTGACAGATTTAACACCCAACCGCAGTGGCCCGGCGGCCCACTCGCCCGGGCCAGTCAGACACACAACACGTGGTTATTTTTGATTTGAGTGGGGGCTGGGGTCCACCGGGAAAACTCCCGCTGCTCCAGATGGCCAGCCCGCCATTGATGGCAGCGTAATTCTAAGCTGCACGTACCTTCACGGTGCCCCTGGATCCCTCCCCTCAGCGTTAGTCTGAGAAAACCTTCCTTGCTGAGGACGGCTGGCTAAAGGTCAAAGGTAACCGAGTAATAAGGTGCCTCAAGAAGGCCGATGATCACTCTCCCTCTTACGTGTTGTGCGACTCGTGGCAGGGTTTACGTGCGTGACAAGATCAAGACAAAACCTCTGAGGTGTTGTCGGTTTGGGGGGGGGGGGTAAGGGGTCAGACAGATAGGCAGGAAGGCGTTAAGGGTAGCCCATCCCCATTACTGCCTCCACATGTGGTTACCACGGAAACAGGCTAAAAAAAGGGGCACCGTCTGATGTCAGCCGCGAGGGAGTCGCCCCCCCCCCCCCCCGTGTGTCCTCACTACCTGTTGAAGAGGAGTGGAGTGGAATCAATATAAGATTTCCTCCCTGAGAGCTTGACGTCCACATAAACCCCACGGGACTGCTGAACGTCGCTCCTAGTCCCGTACCACAGACACCGCGAGCGATCACATCCCGCACACGCCATGTACCATATAAGTCACGATTAAAAGCTATTTCCACACCGCGGTTAGGTCTCTGTCTAATCTGTTTATGCAACGAGTGAATGACACTTCCTGTCACGAGGCGACTTCTTAAAGAATATTGTTGGACTTGGATTAGAGTCCCGATGTGATCTGACAGGTTACTGTCTCTTCACAAAACACTCAGAATTTACTTCCGTCCATCCAGTATCCAAGCCGCTTGTCCGAGCCGGGGTCGCGGGAGCCTATCCCAGCAGTCATTGGGCAGCAGGCGGGGAGACACCCTGGACAGGCCGCCAGTCCATCACAGGGCCGACACAGGTTCATACCTAGGGACAGTTTAGTACGGCCAATTCACCTGACCTGCATGTCTCTGGACTGTGGGAGGAAACCGGAACAAACCCACACAGAAACAGGGAGAACATGCAAACTCCACACACAGGACGACCCGGGACGACCCCCAACTTTAAACTACCCCGGGGCTCGAACCCAGAACCTTCTTGCTGTGAGGCGACCGCGCTAACCACTGCGCCACCGTGCCGCCCCTGAAGTTACTTGACAAGTCGAATTGTGGATATAGTATACAGAATAAATCCTGGTCGATAGGAAAATAGATGTTCAAGAGCCTTTTCACCTAATAATGATTGAAAATATAGGTTTCAACAGACACATCAACATCAGCACACCTAAAAACATGGTGCTGTACATGTAAACCACAGTTTCCACGTCCTCTTGACTAGTTTTATCCAAAATACCACGTAAAAGAGAACGAAGTGACCATTTTCCCCCAGTACAATTCAATTGTTCAGATCCAGTATCTGCTCTGTTGTTCATATTTTTCATAAATGGATCATTTTTGCTATTTGCAGTCTGTACGGATGACGGCCAACGTCGTGTCTAACTTGAGACATGTCCTCCAAAATGAATAAGTTACAGGCTGGAGACTTAGGAAACGTTATTAATGCCTATTTCTTTTCTTTCCACCTATTGTTTATAAGATGCAGGTGACTCGTTTATGATACACAAAAACTCAAAAGGATTCAAACCCCCGACAGAGTATCAAATAACAATGTAGAGTCATCAAGAGAGTCGTCGTTAAGGGTCCGCGGTGGTGTAGCGGTCTAAGCATCGGCTTTGTGTCGATGCAGTTGCCCACTGGGGACCGGGGTTCGTGCCCCGGTCTCGTCAGATCCGACTATGGCCGGACTCGATGAAGCAGCAATAATTGGCAACGCTGTCTTCGGGAGGGGGGCGGAGTCAGCTTGTGGTCGTCACGTGAATGCGTCTCTGTGTGTGTGGGGAAAAGCAGTGGTTCGGCCTGGAGTCGCCTCGCCACTTCCGTGACAAGGCGACTCCTTCGAGACTGCCGGCCGGAGAGATGCAGTTGGCGAACGCATGCAGTACGAGGGTGGGTGTTTGAACTAAAATAGGGATCGATTGGCTACTAAATTGGGGGAAATCAGAAATAAATTTAGAGAAAGAGAGTCGTCGTCGTTTGTTTCTGATTTGAGTACTGTCTCAGACCACATGAAGGACGTGGGCTGAGGCTAGCTAGCTGTTCATCACACCGATCCTCGCTCTTGGAATAAAAGATCAATTTCAATTAAGAACAAAACAAGCAATTATGTCTGTGTGAAGCAAACTTCTGTAATGGTTCTGTGTGTGTGTGTGTGTGTGTGTGTGTGTGTGTGTGTGTGTGTGTGTGTGTGTGTGTGTGTGTGTGTGTGTGTGCCTATGTCAGTATATGCCTGAAAATGTCAGGCATGTACTGACTGGAAAGGATAATTTTTTCAGTTCATCAAGGATATCAGAAATGGCAAAGACAGTACTCGCAAAGCTGGACCCCAACAACGTGTGACTCCATAAGGTCCATTTAGATTCAGAAGTAGAGTTATTGACTCAGAGGGGCACAATTTTCCTCATCTGTATTAACAGTAGTTAGGGTGGGCGTCCGGGTAGCATAGCGGTCTATTCCGTTGCCGACCAACACGGGGCTCGTCGGTTCGAATCCCCGTGTTACCTCTGGTTTGGTCGGGCGTCCCTACAGACAATTGGCCGTGTCTGCAGGTGGGAAGCCAGATGTGGGTATGTGTCCTGGTTACTGTACTGACGCCTCCTCTGGTCAGACACCTGTTTGGAGTGGAGGGGAGGGGGAACTGGGAGAAATAGCGTGATCCTCCCACGCGCTACGTCCCCCTGGTGAAACTCCTTACTGTCAGGTGAAAAGAAGCGGCTGGCGACTCCACATGTATCGGAGGAGACGTGGTAGTCTGCAGCCCTTCCCGGATCGGCAGAGGCGGTGGAGCAGTGACCGGGACGACTTGGAAGAGGGGGGGGGACAATAGTTAGGGTCTCAGTTTGGGGTTGGACCCAAGTGCAGAACACAGCAGACGGAATCCAGCCTTTAAACAATAACTCAGCCTTTACCTGACTTGAGAAAGAAAGAAAAAATCAGGAACAAACAAAAGGTAGTACACAGAACAACTAAGAATATCTAAACTTGGAAAAGGTATAACGAAAGGAGGCAGATGGTGAAATCAAAGTGAGTGAGGAGGAGCGTCCATCTGGCATGGTGGGAGTTGAGGTACTTGACTGTCCTGATGTAGGCAGCATCCTCGCGACCCTGAGAGCAGGATAAGCGGTTAAGATAATGGACGGATGGATGTAGGCCAGATTTTGTGATCCTTCCACGCAATGAAGAGGTGGACGGCTCCCTCCAGCTGGTGCCTCCACTCATCAAGGGCCAACTTTCCAGCCAGCAGTCCCCTGTCCCCCACACCATAATTCTGTTCGGCTGGGGGTAGTTGTCGGGAAAAGAATGCACAGGAGTGTGTCTTTTGTTCGGAGGAAGTGGGTCGGGACAGCACCGCCCTGACGGCATGGTTGGAGGTGTCCACCTCAGCCACAAAGACTAGAGTGGAATCAGGACGAGTCAGGACCGGTGGGGAGGTGAAGCAGTGTTTTCTGCCTCCGGTGGACAGGAGAACAGAGTCACCGTCTTTCGAGTGGGAGCAGTCAGGGGAGCACTAAAGTTCCTGATGACGCACCTATAGAAACTGGCGAACCCTAAAAACTGTTCCACCTGTTTCACCGAGGTGGCTCGACGCCAGTCCAACACTGCCCACACTTTCGCTGGATCCATCCTCAAATCCTCCTTGGACACGATAAACTCCAGGAGGGAGATGGTGTCCACATGGATTTGGCATTTTTCTGCCTTCACAAATAGGCGGTGTTCAAGGAGGTGTTGGAGAAGCTGGTGGACGTGTTGTTCATGCTTGGGGAGAGTCTTGGAGAAAATGAATGTTATCCAGGTAAACAAAAGGGTTCAACCTGTCTGGCAGGACGTCCTTAATGAAGGCCTGGAAAACAGCAGGTGCCTTAGTTAGTGAGCCCGAATGGCATGAGCAGATACTCGTAGCATCGATGGTGGGTGTTGAAGGCGGTCTTCCCTTCGTCGCCCTGCCAGACATGAATGAGGTGATAGGCATTGCGCAGGCCCAACTTAGAAAACACAGTGGCGCCTTGTAGAGACTCGTAGGCCCTGGTCACAAGAGGTAAGGGGTAACAATTCTTGATCGTGATTGGGTTCAACCCCCTATAGTCAATGCAGGGGCATTGCACCCATCCTTTTTTCCAACCCGCAGACACGGCCAGTTGTGTTTTTAGGGACGCCTGACCAAGCCGGAGGTAACGCGGGGATTCGAACCGGCGATCCCCGTGTTGGTAGGCAATGGAATAGACTGCTAAGCTACCCGGACGCCCCGAACTGGCTATTTTTCAAGTGCAATGCTTATGTGGTTTTCTACTTTTTTAGAGTCAGAACTGCCTGGACGTAACAGTGTCTGTCGTGAGAATGGAGGTAACTGCCCCTGCAGAGCAAAGGCAATTGACAGGTAAGCCTTCAACTGATGGATTTCACCTGGATGCTTTTTTCCCACATTCACAAAAACAAGAAAAGAAAAGTGGTGTGATAGAATATATCCGACTGTGTCAGCTCAGGTTATCTCTTAGATTCACATTTACTGTATGCACACACACACACACACACACACACACAAACACACACAAACACACACACATGTATTTATAGCACTTCAACTTTATGTGGTAATTCAAAGAAAGCTCTTATTATTGAAGATTAACCCACTTCTCTCCATTGCATTTGTGATAAATGCATAATTAGCTCTTAAGCCATATGGTGAACATGGTTATTGTTTGTTCTGGCAACTTACATTTCGACCAGATTTACATTTTAGCCATTTAAGACACTTTCATGCAGATCCTCACAGTTAAATAGCTTGATCGTATAATAACCTTAAGTCCCTACATCCCCAGCGGCACCAGCAACCAACAGGTAGGAAGGAGCAAGGGTCAGATGTGCAGCTCAATAAAAATATGATAGGGACCATAGACTCGTGACCACGGCCTTCAATAATTTTCTTCCTAAAGTGTCTGGAGTGTGCTGCTATTACAAATTAAAGTCCTCCAGATCTCCATGTGCTTTAGAAACCTCTTCTGTCCAAGCTCTAAATACAGAACATTTGAAAGAGTACATACCATACTCCTGTAATCAAGCAATTTTATTAAACGCCTACCCCTGTAACGCCACAGCAGAGCTTTGATAACTTAATTAAATAGGCTCCATCGAGAATACAGGGAGGCTTTGGAGGGATTTGCAATGGGGACGGGTGCTCAAGGAAGCCACTTGTACTTCCTTAAGCTTAGTTAAGCTCTGAAAATACCTGGCCCTGTTCCTCAGCTCTAATGGGCTGACTCACTGGAAGATGGTGTTAGCGCACACACCATGTGACCTCACCATTCACGAGCAGGCACCTCGAGATTGGACTGTATATATTGGAAAGATAAAGACTGGACTGTATAGCTCGGTGGAAAAAATATTTTTGATATTTTAGTATTATTAATTGTTAGATTAATCAAGGGATCAATAATGATAACTAATTACTATAACTAATGACATGGTGAACATTTTTATTCTTCTATTCATGAGAGTGGTGAATGAACTCATTTGCCACTATATACTACCATAGGAAAGACAATAAAAGGAACGGTGTGGGAATAATCCTAGACAGAGGGCTTCAACAGCAAGTCATGGAAGTAAAGGAGGACTCAGATAGGCTGATTTGGATGAGGTTGGATTTACATGGCCATCTGGCAAATATAATAAGTTCATATGCACCTCAGGTGGGTTGTGATGAGGAAGAAAAGGTGAATTTCTGGAGACAACTGGGCAATGTAATAATGGCAGGCATACCAGGGGATGACAGAGTTTTATTGGAGCAGACTTGAATGGACACGTGAGAGAAGGAAATGGTGGCGATGAGGATGTCATGGGAAAATTTGGGTTTAGAATGAGAAATGCAGGTGGGGAGTCGATAGTTGATTTTGCTACAAGGAATGATATGGCTATAGTTAATCATCATCATCTGCTGTCACTCGGAGTCGAGTATGACTGTCCTTTAGGACACCTGCATGTGACAGCTTATCATGTGGCGTGGCTGATGTGCCTGTAGCCACCACACGGTTCAGGGAGTGACCAGAGTCCAATGGCATGGAGAACCAAGACGATTGGGGACCACCCTCTGTTGCTGCCTTCATCTGCCTTCACTGCCGTTGTGACCTGGAGACATCTTCCACCGTTAAGGTCTTTGTTGGATTGCACTTCGTCTGCACCCTCCCCCTTGATCTATCCGCCTTGGGTGACCCTACCAGGAGCCAAGCTCTGGACAGCATAGCTCTTGGGATCATTAGAACATTCAAGCTTCTCCACCACGACAAAGGTGGCCATCCAAGAGAAGTATAGTTAATTCATATTTCAAAAAGAGGGACGGTCAGACAGCAACATAAAGGAGTGGAGGCAGAACTATACAGATTGACTACCTTTTATGCAGAAAGTGCCACTTGAGGGAAGCTGTGAATTGCAAATACCAAGCGAGTGTGTAACATAACAACATAGACCAGGGGTCCCCAATTACTTTTCATAGCGGGCCACTTTTAGAGCCACTTTTAAAACCACGGGCCACTCAACCTCCAGCAGCATGTTGGTCGTTAGTTTGTTTTGGTGTCGATACGTTGCAGGTATTATAATTTAAACTGAGATTTTTCATCTATTTTTCGATATATTAATAGCCTTACTGTTACTAAGAAATTACTTTTTTTTTTTTTGGTAGGGAAATAAAAAAAAATCGTCCTTCGTGCATTTGTCCAAAAATTCTCGCGGACCATAAATCAACCCGTCACGGGCCGGATGTGGCCCGCGGGGGAATAGTGTGATCCTCCCATGTGCTACGTCCCCCTGGTGAAACTCCTCACTGTCAGGCGAAAAGAAGCGGCTGGCAACTCCACATGTATCGGAGGAGGCGTGTGGTAGTCTGCAGCCCTCCCCGGATCGGCAGAGGGGGTTGAGCAGCGACCAAGATGGCTGGGAAAATAGGGTAATTGGCCAAGTACAACTGGGGAGAAAAAGGGGGATTTAAAAAAAAAAAAAAAGAAACAAGAATGAATTTATTGGCTCTAATTCTCTACGTTTTTCTTATGCTCTTGTGATTTCATCCTGACCGTGTTTTACGTTGTTCTGTGGGGTGGAACTGGCATTATGTCCAATATTTTTATTGTATTTTGTTGTCTTATCTTGACTATGTGCATTATTTTATCCTGTTGTGTAAGATGCTTAGAGAGGTGCGATATAAACAACTTTTTTATTATTATTACAAGAAAGCTAATAAGGAAACTAAGAGAGGCATAGTGATAGCAAGGCCAAGAGCATAAGAGGACCTGTAAAAAAGACTAGATACAAAGGAAGGAGAGAAGGATACATATAGAGCAGCCAAACAGAGAGACAGAGCAAGCAAGGATGTTGAACAAGTAAAACTGATCAAGGATGCAGATGGAAGAGTACTGTCACAAGATGAGGATATTTTACAGAGATGGGGGGATTATTTCAGGCACCAAATGAATGAAGAGAATAACAGAGAAAGAAGGACAGATGAGCCACCAAGGAACGTTGGAGAGATTACAAAGGACGAGGTGATAAAAGCGTTGAACGAATGAAAGATGGAAAAGCTGTGGGACTGGACAATACACCAGCCCAAGTCTGAAAATACTTAGGCAATACTGGCACAGAGTTGCTGACTAGACTCTTCAACACCATAATACAGACTGGGAAAAGGCCAGATGGATGGAGAAAGAGCACCGTGGTACCAATTTAAGGGTGATGCTCAAAGTTGCAGCAACTACAGAGGGATAAAACTGATGGGACAGACAAAGTCATGGGAGAGAGTGATTGAAATGAGACTTAGGAAGGAAGTGACTATAGGGAAAGAACAATTTGGATTCATGCCACGGATGCGAGATTTCTACTCAGGACCTCAGCTGAAAAATACATTATAGGACAGAAAGAAATGCACTGCGTATTTATTGATTTGGAGAAGGCATATGACGGAGTACCGAGAGAGGAGCTGTGGTGTTGTCTGAGGGTGAAGGGAGCGGCAGAAACATGTACAGGGACTGTAAGACTATAGTGTGATGTGCAGTGGGAACAACAAGTGAATTTGAGGTAAAGATAAGACTGCATCAAGGATCAGCGTTGAGCCCTTTCCTTTTTGTGGTACTAATGGGCAGCCACAAACCACAACTGGACTGACCCGTCTGCATTGCCTTCGATTTCTGTCCCTGGAGGGTGTTTTTATGTAAGAAATGGCCAACAATCGATTGATCAGACGGTGAAGATGTTGCCGTATTTGGCCCTGCATTCATCTGTGTTGACTTTACAGGGGACATGGTTTGTGCTGAGGTGGTAGGTTATTGATATGGAGGAAATATGCAGTGTTTGGACGGGCAGAGGAACCTTGGTATGGTTTGACACTGATGACTTTACATGAATTAACCTGCTATAGTTGACCTGAAACTGATCCAGTGACAGAATCATGCAACTCAATGTGTTCCTCCAATAGTGTGCCTGAACACTGTCACGTTTACAATTTCTAATAACAGTGCGTTAAAGCAATGTTCAAGTTATATATTCCTAATTTATCAAGGGACCCCCCCCCCCAAAGACCCCCTTGACCCCACTTTGAGACCCTTCTGCTGTAGTGGATGACTATGGATGCTAACATGCAGGGATACATGGCATGGTATCATACTGGATTGGCTGGAAGCTTCAGGGAAAGCCACCTCTGCAAAATAACAAAAACAACAATGAAAGCATCCAAAGCTACAGAAGAAAGACAAGCTGAAGGTGGTTATTATGAAGACCACAGCATGACTAAGTTCCTGTAAACCAAACTTCTCGGACATTCCTGCCAACATTAACTTTGGAAACAGGAAAGAGAGAATATTGAGTTGAGGAGCGGCTCAAACAAAAAGTAAAAAAAACCCATCACATCCTTGGATCTCTCGTAACCCCTCATTTGTCAAAATAAAGCCTGTAAGTGGAGGTTAGTACAGAGGGTACGACGCAAACCATGAACCACTGAAAAGAGACAAGTCTGTTGTCCTTCACCAAGACTAGCGATGACATTGGACTATTTACGCAATGGCGTAATCTTCGTCAAAAAATACCTCCCTGCTCCCAGAAACAAGTTTTGGTCTTTCTTTTTTAGCAGTTTGTTTGCTGACTGCCAGGAAACAAGGGGCATGACAGGAGCAGGAACACCGCAAGTGGTAGAAGAAACTTGACCCGAAGCCACTCACATCCCAACAAAATATACACATTTCCTGCAACAGCCGCGAGCAAGACTTTAACACGCGGCTCCCTGAAGCTGGGCTGACACTCCACCAGTTTAGCCCGATCTTAACCCCAATTTGGCCCACACCGGCTCTTCTTCTTCTTCTTCTTCTTTTTTTTTTGAATTTTAGATTCGAATTTTAGATTCGGGATGAATTTCCGCCCCTGACCGCCTTATTTCAATAAAATGCAGTACTTGGTACTGTTATAAAGGGAAGCATTGTGTTCAAAACATAGGGTAGTCACGTAATTGTAACAGTAATTAGTAATGCAGGAGTAATGTCATGTAAAGGTAATGCAACAATATGTTGCATTATTATTACTTTCATTTAAGTTGATTTCATGGGTTTGCAGAGGGTAGCAAAGAGAGAGAAGAGAGACCGCAGCAGATGATGGACAGAGAGAGGGAGCAGCGGTTGATGGAGAGAGAGAAGAGAGAGGGAGCAGCAAATAATGGAGAGAGAGAGAGTGAGAGAGAGAACAGCAAAGGCAGAAGCAGATGATAGCAAAAGAGAGAGAAGAGAGACAGCAGCAGATGACGGAGAGAGAGAAAAGAGAGAGGGAGTGCCGGATGATGGGGAGAGCAAGAAGAGAGAGAGACAGCAGCAGATGATGCAGAGAGAGAAGAGACAGACAGGCGTCAGCAGATGATGGAGAGAGAGAAGAGAGAGACAACAGCAGTTGATGAGGAGAAGAGTGAGAGGGAGCAGCAGATGATGGAGAGCAAGAAGAGAGAGACAACAGCAGTTGATAGGGTGAAGAGAGAGAGGGAGCGGCAGATGATGGAGAGCAAGAAGAGAGAGACAGCAGCAGTTGATAGGGTGAAGAGAGAGAGGGAGCGGCAGATGATGGAGAGAGAGAGAGAGAGAGAGATAAAGAGAGACAGCAGCAGATGATGGAGCGAGAGAAGAGAGAGACAGAGAGAGTAGCAGATGATAGCGAGAGAGACCAAGAGAGAAGAGAGACAGCAGCAAATGATGGAGAGAGAGAAGAGAGAAGAGAGACAGCAGCAAATGATGGAGAGAGAGAAGAGAGGGAGAGGGAGCGGCAGATGATGGAGAGAGAGGAGAGAGGGAGAGGGAGCGGCAGATAATGGAGAGAGAGGTGTGTGTGTGTGTGTGTGAAAGAAAAATGAATATTCCAATAAACCAATGTTTACATAAATACATTGAAGTGTTTTACTCTAGTCTGGTACTCAAGCGTGTGAATAAATGTTTAATGATAGCAGTTGTGAAGTACTCTGCTTCTACTCAGTACGAATACTAATTACCAACAACTACTAATATTTTTAACATCACAATTCATAATCCATCTGAAAAGTAAACAACAGTTTTTGACGTACACATTTCAGTTTCTCAACGATTAAGACGTGTAGTTTAAACGTAAATAAGGTGCCAGAGTGCATAAGAAGCATCTCAATGGAGCTTATTTATTTATTAAACAAAACCTTTCCAGGGGAGGATCCCCCTGGACCCCCGCTGCAGAGGTCCAGGCTAAGCCCCGAATGTCCTCAAATTCTAGAAGCACTTATTGCAAACAAAAGGACACGTTACCCAGAAAGTTCAAGACCAATAGTTTACAGGATTACACCAACAATTTGTTTGCAAAGTTCCTCGCGGCGACCCTGGCTCAGACTGCCCAGGCACGTGGAAGTAAATAACAGATGCTGACTTCTGAGGGACATCTGGACACGTTCACATGAAAAAGTCCTCTTCAGTGACTTTTAATGTGAATGGATTATCCTCTAGAGATTAAGGCGGTCGCCCCACTCTAAGATGCCCTGAAATGCTGACCTTAAAAGAACCAAACCTTTTTATTTGTTCATTTATTTATTACAAAAGTATCCAACCTGTTTTGTATGGAAGCCCGTTTCCGCCACATGAAAAAAAGAAAGAAAGAAAGAAAAGAAAAGCTTTCTGGCTAACACTGCAGAGGAGGTGATGCTCCCTGATTGGCTAAAAAAAACAAAACAGCCAGAATTGTGAGAAATAAAGTCAGAATTCCAAGAAATAAAGCCGGAATTGCGAGAAATAAAGTCAGAATTCCAAGAAATAAAGTCGGAATTGCGAGAAATAACGTCAGATATCCAAGAAATAAAGTCGGAATTGCGAGAAATAACGTCAGAATTCCAAGAAATAAAGCCGGAATTGCGAGAAATAAAGTCAGAATTCCAAGAAATAAAGTCAGAATTCCAAGAAATAAAGCCGGAATTGCGAGAAATAGTCAGAATTCCAAGAAATAAAGCCGGAATTGCGAGAAATAAAGTCAGAATTCCAAGAAATAAAGTCGGAATTGCGAGAAATAACGTCAGAATTCCAAGAAATAAAGTCGGAATTGCGAGAAATAACGTCAGAATTCCAAGAAATAAAGTCAGAATTGTGAGAAATAAAGTCAGAATTGTGAGAAATAAAGTCAGAATTCCAAGTAATAAAGCCGGAATTGCGAGAAATAAAGTCACAATTAAGCAAAAAAATTTTTTAACATGGTGGAAACGGGCTTCCATAGGGGTTTTTGTTATGTCCATGCCAGTAAAAGTAATATTCTGTGTCTCTGCACTGACCTGAGGCTCAGAAAGATCAATTTGACCCCCCACCCCCACCTCCCCCTCCCACGCTGCAGAGGAATGGACTGGTCCTCTCCTGCTAACACGGAGCAGCCGATAAGTCTATCTCTATATCCACACGTGCCCAAGGATAACCCCTCTGCACCCAACCCCAGGATCTAATGAAGGACCCACTGGCATCCAATAAACATCTGCCCCTCTATCTACTCGAGCCCTCGGCAGCCTGCGTTTGGCTTGGGAGATTACCAAGGGTATAAGCTCCACAGACTTTGGGAATCAACCAAACTTTGTGAGCTTCCTGAGCCGTCTACGTAATGGGTATTTTGCAGCGTGTGTGTGTGTGTATGTGTGTGTGTGTGTTTGTGTGTGTGTGTGTGTGTGAGAGAGAGAGCGAGAGAGAGAGAGAGAGAGAGATATGGGGGAGGTTGTAAGACATTACAGTAATGTCGGCAGACATACTGCACACAGAAGTGTTTTATGTGAGAAGAAACAAGAAAGGAGAGAGACCTGCTTATAGCACACACCAGGAGCTGGCTGCACCACCATACCCATGCACAGACATGCAGGCAAAGCCATGTCCACACACACACACACACACACACACACACACACACACACACACACACACACACACAGTGTGCAAACACACACATGCATTTCCTGGGAGTGCATTTCATACACATGCCCACCTATGCAAAAACAAATGCACTCTCACATGCATTACACACACACACACACACACTCTCTCTCTCTCTCTCTCTCTCTCTCTCTCTCTCTCTCTCTCTCTCTCTCTCTCTCTCTCTCTCTCTCTCTGTCTTTTACTCACCCCCCCCCCACACACACACTCTCTCTCTCCTTCCCCACATCTTACCGTGACAATAAGGCCCCTCTCCTGGAAGTATTTGACCAGAGGGATGGTGTTTTGTTTGAAGTTGGTGAGGCGGCGCTCCGTGGCCTTGGGATTATCGTCCGGACGACCCTGCTGCTCGGCACGCCTCTCCAGGCGCTCCTTCAAGCGGTGGTTGGCGCAGGCCAGGAACACCACCAGGTCAGGGGTGCAAATCTGTCGGGACGGATCGAATTTGTGCATTAGAGCGTACAGTCCTTCATTGTCTTTGTCTGTTCAGTCCAGTTTAGGGTCGCAGCGGACGGGAGTTTAACCACTTACAATCCAGTGGCGGCTGGCCAGTACAGGACGCTGGGGCGCCGCCCCCTTCAAATGCCAAGAGATGAAAATATACTTAAACATGTTGAATACAGTTTAGTTGTTTAATGCAAATAATGATGAAATAAAAGTGTTGTTCAGTCTGTGAGCACCTGTCAGCAGCATTAGATATCGGTTCAAATGGTGTTTGGTTGATTTGTGTCTGAATACATATACTTCCTGGGTGAGGGGCGGGGCCAAACCACACCTTACGTAAGCCCTCGAACCTGTGGCGAGCAGGTGACCTGAGGCTGCTGTCTGATTGGTTTCTTCAGATTCTCCAGGGGGCGCAGTTCTGTGTCGCCCCAGACACGCCCACTTTTACTGGCAGCGAATCGGCATTGTTTTAATGGTTTTTGATCTAATGCGATTGGACAATTCTCGTGGCTGTCAATCATGTTCACACCCACCACCACGCCTCGTCTCGACTGTCAATCATCCACCGTCTACGAACCCTGATCAAATCTATAGGCCACATTGTCCTTCTTAATAACTCCGTGACTGTGTGGACATTAAAGCAGCTGTCAGGTGTGCTGTGCCAAGGTAAACTGCCCCCCCCCAACATTTCTTTAGCACCAGCCGCCACTGCTACCACCCCATTCAGACTATCAGGACATGTAGAGTCTGCATGTCGCTGGGCTGTGGGAGGGAGCAGGAGTGTGCTGGGGAGAGTTTCACCAGGGGGACGTAGCCTGTGGGAGGATCACGCTATTCCCCACAGTTCCCCCTCCCCCCCGAACAGGCGCCCCGACCGACCAGAGGAGGCGCTAGTGCAGCGACCAGGACACACACCCACATCCGACTTCCCATCCGCAGACACGGCCAATTGTGTCTGTAGGGACGCCCGGCCAAGCCGGAGGAAACACAGGGATTCGAACCGGCGATCCTGTGTTGGTAGACAACGGAATAGACCGCTACGCTACCCGGACGCCCCAGAGCCTTCACTTCTTGCCTTGGCTGGAGTTTGTTTTTGGAGAGGTTCCCATTGGACTTTTCTTCCCTTGCTCTTTGAATTCTAAAAGAAACCTCTGAACAAATCAGACTTCCTGAATAAATTAAATAGATAACGAGTTGGCCCGAAGCCTGAGGAGAGTAACTTGCTGCTGCTTCAATGGCGGTGAGAGTTTAATATAAAATAGGATCCTTGATCCGTTGTGCTTTACCCTCTGGAGAAGGAGCAACTGCTTGTTACC